>NC_089433.1:2786293-3090552 GCF_026210795.1 Rhizophagus irregularis
TCTTTTTATCTTATTTTTATTATAAATAACCTTATTTTCCTCTTAGCTACAATTCTCGCAAGATCAAGAGATGGTACGCTTTTGGTTAATTTGGACACTTTGAGTAAAAAAGATGTCGAGTCATTAAGACTAGGTTGTAGATTTTAATCTAGGTGGCTTGACTATTATTCTTCCTTTAACTTATTGTGTCTTTTGTGATTGTAACTTAGTTATGAATAAAAGCTCAAAGTTATCGGTGCAAAATCGTCATCATCGAATTGGAATCAATTTGAATACTTGTTGCTGGGGATGGTCTGTCGCGAAATCTTCTAGCAAAAGAATGAATAGTAACAAAGGGGGATCTTCAGATGACGAAGGAATTGATGTAAGTTTGTAAGTTAGAAATTAGAATTTTTTTTATATTTATTACTAACATAAACAATTTTTACTTAGAGAATATGTAACGATACTCTTAAACCAATAATTGAGTAAGTGAGAGATATACTATAATAATGACTATCTTTTCGGAACCTTTTTAAAAACTCTCTTGATACGTCACAGCACATTTGACCTTGTTATTCATCTCAATGAATCAATTGATTCAGAATCAAGTGAACTTCTTGTAGATCATTTGCTTGAACAAGCCACTGTAAGTTTGGAAGAAAAGAACCATAAAGAAAAGTTGTCTACACTGGCATTTGTAGAGTTCAAGCAGGTATGGAAGAAAATAATATAACAAAACTCAAACAAATGACTGAGTGCATTCTTTACTTTCCTTATATAGTTCATTGCAGTGGCTAGCAACACTGAAGTCAAGTAAGTAGTATCTTAATTTATCAAATGAATTTCGGTTTAATCAATGTTTTGTATTAAACTAGATTATCAACGGAATGTAAGGATATCTTACGTAAATATTTCTTAACATGTCGTAAACTCAAAGGAGCAAGTCAAGGATTCGCATCTTCAACTTCTTTACTTGAGGTAATTATTGATGAATTAATTTTAGTAGTAAAGTCATGAATTTGAAGATAAACATCGGATTTTATTTATAAATAGTCCCTATTACGAATAGCGTGCTGTCACGCCAAGGTAATATACAGTTCATCTATACATATATAATAATATCTATAACTCATCTAAATTTATTTCTAATCTACTAAAACGGTATGCAAAGTTGTGTCTTCGTAGTGTTGGAAGCGTAGATGATGCATTAGTTAGTATATTAGTGATTGAGGAAACTTTAGTGGCAAAATACGGATCATCGGCTTCTGTGCTTGGATTTGTCCCATTACCAGATGATCAAGAGAATATACATAAATTATATGCAAGTGACATTGAGCCTACGTTCCCTGATAATGAATCTACTTCTACTGATTATAGTAGCATGGATCAATCCCATCAAACGAATATCAATGTGGTATGTATAAATTAGACGTCAAAGATATCGTAGGCACCATAATTGGACTATTGGAGGATTACAATAACTGTGTATTATTTTATTCATTTATTTTTATTCATTTAAGTTGGGTGAACCCAATAATTTAAGTCTTGAAGAGAGAATGTTTTGTACATTAGTACAAAATATATCGAAAACAGACGATGTTGAAATGGCAAAAATGTATCAACATTTAACACGCATTTTGCATTCATTTGGTGACGGATGTGGAGATAACCATAGGGAATTAGCATGGGACCAATTAGAATTGAAATTGAATGAATAGCTTTGATTTAATCTAATATAGTCACCTAATAAATATATCCTTATTAGTTTAAGATTGTTGGTTATTAATAAAAAGAACGCAAAAATAAGTCACGTGAGCATATAAAGGACTGATTATCAAACAAGATACTTTCAATTTTCGTTATGTCTTCAAATGAACTAGGTAAAATACTTGTAAATTATTTTCTATAAAAATGTAACGCGGCTCAGTTTTCTACAGTTTTTGTCACAGGTAATAAAAAGAAACTCGAAGAAGTTCAAGCTATTCTAGGCCCGAGTATTAATCTAGTAAATTATAAACTTGACTGTATGTACAACGTATAATAATACTTGAAAAAAAAATCCCCTTTATTAACGCGAAATTATCATTTACTATGAAACAGTAACGGAAATTCAAGGAACAGCGCAAGAAATCTCAGCTGACAAGTGTCGTAGAGCTTCAGTTGAAGTGCGTTATATATCTGTTATAAATTAGTTTCTTGTATTTATTCTAACGTTTCTTGTGCATAGTTGAATGGACCTGTAATAACAGAAGATACGTGCCTTTGTTTCAATGCATTGGAAGGTTTACCTGGTCCATACATGTATGTCTTTGTTACAATAATTTCGTTTATAATTTTAGTGTTTTTTTTCTTTTTATAATAATTCTAAATTTTATTTTATTAAAATAGAAAATGGTTCTTGGATAAATTGGGACACGATGGATTATATAAAATACTGGCAGGATTTGAAGATAAATCTGCATATGCAATATGTACATTTGCTTATTCTTCAGGACCCGATGCTGAACCTATATTATTCGAGGGTCGTACTGACGTGAGTTTAAAATATTTTCAGTTATAGATTATATAATTTATATAATTTAGTAATCTTCATTTTACTTATAGGGTAAAATTGTACCAGCGCGTGGACCTAAAAATTTCGGATGGGATCCCATTTTTCAACCTGACGGATTTGATCAAACGTATGATGAAATGCCAAAGAGTGTCAAAAATACAATATCTCATAGGTATAAAGCGTTAAAAAAATTAAAAGAATTTCTTGCTTCTCAAAATACTTGACTGAAAAATAAACAATATAATGTAATCAAACATCATAGCCAATACAACTTCTAATGTTTTTTGCAAGCTGATATATAAAAAGCCCCACAGACTTTCTTCCAAAATAAGAATAAACCCATCCCACGCATGGCAAAGTTTCCACTAAATCCTTTATACTCCAAATATCTTCATGTCTAACAATCTTATTTTGTCCGTTAAATTCCCATTTCGTGATTGTTCTTAATTCAATTTCTTGACGAAATAATATTGGTTTCAAAGGTAGACGATATTTAATGAGTGCATCGACACTAACAATGTGGTGATTTCCAGCTATCATTGAATCAGTTATCGAATATATTTCTGCAGTAACGGAGATGAATATAGTGGCCGTGAAAAAAAATTGGCGGATTATTTCGTCTTGGCCTTTTACAAAAATGATTGGTTCCTCCAAAACTACAAAAAAAAACCTTGAGAAAAACGCGAGAAAATTATCATGCAACAAATTTATTAACTCACCAGCATTAGTGTCGTAATATGTTCTAATTATATTCTGTTGTTCATCTTTTCTCTTTGAATACAATATCGCGTGAACTTCTCTTGCTATATCTTTTAAGTCTTCACTCATATTTTATCCAAATTATAACTTGAGGACTAAATTTAAATTCACCGAAGATAGATAATTAATTTTGTCATATGATGATAAAAAATTCTTAGATGTATTGCTTGAAAATCAGAAACAGAGCAATAAATTTCTGTTAGATTGTGATAGACACATATTTATCAACTTGAAAGCAATTCTAAATTTGATTTTATTCTGATAAACTGCGCCACAAATTTGAAATTCCGGATAACAATCTGGTAAATCAAGATTTTACTTATTTTATCCACGGCTTTTATCTTCGATCCGGTACACCCGTCCCAGTGTAACAAATACTTTACGATGGAACTAACCGTCATAGATCACGTGAGCGTGAGGAACGCGTTTTTACAGACTTTTTTGAATGGTCTATCATTCTATCTATATTTGATGTAATCTTATTATGTATTCCGATTAAATAAATAAGTAAATAAAAAAATAAGTTGTCTGATACCTATTTGTCACCGCCCGTAACCCGTAAGTATTGCAAATTGTTTGAATGCCAAAAAATGCAAAAAATGGTACGAAAGTGGCGCATTGGTCAATTAAGTGGCTTCAATGTGACAGTTATGCCACGGGCCATCTGCCAATCAAATGTCATTGAAGTTCATTTCTTTCACCTTTGTGATTATATTTACTATATATTCAGTTTTTACTTGTTTCTACTTTTGCTCTTTATTGTTGGGGCAAATACTTGGAAGAAAAAGATTGGCTCTTTATTATTAATCCATTCAAAACTTACTCCAAATTGTAAATTTTGATCGAGGATTATCCAGAAAATGATTTTTGTTTATTAGAAATGTGAATGTGTTGTAATAAACAGATAGATGATGATATTTTGTTTCTAGGGTTAAATTAAAAAAAGTATTTCGGCCATGTAGATATTTCTATATGTAGTTATGTTTGCTTTGGAAATGCGAAAACCCCATAAAATTTATAAACTAAATTTCCACATGCAGTAATGAGAATCCAGATCAGCTATTAAGAATTATTATTAATTCACTTCAGGAGGCAAGTTTAAACTAACTTTTGACAACTTTTATTAAACTAATTTTGATGTCAAATTTATTCTCGGGATACAATTAATATACCTAATTAATAAAAAATCGTGGCTTATATAAGATTTTTTCTTTATTTCTATTGTAACACAAGTTGTGACAGATTTCCCTTATTTAAAACTTTCGGAGTATATTTGCATAAGTAATTAACGTCGCTTCAATAATACTGTTTCTGTTTCTTACATTTTAAAGTTATATGTCCTTTGTTTTACTCCTTGCAAACCATAACCTTTATCTATAAACAAACTATCTCTCTGTTAACATATTAAACAGCACGCAAGGAATAAAACAACTTAATAAAAATTTAACCACTTTCTTTTTATTCCTACAACTTTTGTTCGCAACCTTGTGATTATTTTTGCAAACCTTGCAACGTAAGAACTCTATTAACTCTTATTATGAGCCACATGCTTGCAGATTACGAAGCAGTAAGTGTTTTTTAGTGTGTTCTTGAAGTTTCTTGTGTTTTCTACTTTAAGCCTTGTATGTAAAAGAATTTATAAAAGCTTATTTTGTGTTCGGAGTTACATATTATTTCCAATATAAAGAGAGTTTCTTTGCTTCGACAATTACTTTTCCTTCGTTCTTGATATTTATTATTCTGAAAACTCAATTACCAAGTACAACGACATATAATAAACGCAATTAGTAACAGCCGTAGTTTAAAACCCATATAAGTTATTAACTCCTTCCCCTTTTTTGTGCTCCAACAGAACAACGATATCAACGAGGTTAATGAAACAAACGAGATAAACGAAAACAATACTGAAAACTATACCGAAAATAATACTGAAAATAATATTGAAAACACAATTGAGGATATCGACCCACTCCTCTCACCACCTTATGCAATGTCCCCAGGTATAATATTATTAGTATTTCGACGCTATAACTCTATCCTTTTTTTCGTTTAATATATTTCTTATTTACCATTACAGTAGTGACCGAAAACGAAAAACAAGTTTTTATCGACGAGGTGACTATTTAAAATTCATTAATATTCAAAACAAATATTTTGTCATTAATTAAATATAAAATCATTAATTTATTTATATTAGGTCAACTCCATTAACGATACAGAAACTCTTAGACGCATGCTTATACAAAAAGAGCAAGAAAAAGATCACATAGTGAGCAATTTAGACAAAGCAGCACGTGTAGGTCTAGCTATATCAGAAGAAAACGAAGAGCTAAGAATGAAGCTTGATTTTTTCACGCAGGCCGAAGAACAGGCGTATATGAAACTTTCCGCTTTAGAAGAGGAGAATAGAAAATTATTTTCTAAAGCTTCTCGTAGCAATGAACTTGCTTCTCAGTTAGCTGCTAGTGAGGAACAAAATAAAGTTTTGCGCGAACATAAAGCTTTTCTTCAAAAAGAACTCGAGACTGCTCGGAGAGAACTAAAACGATTCCGTAAGGAATTGGATAATCTTACCGGTCAAATGAACGATATGACCGAGGACATGTGGGAATCACGAAACAAAGTAAGCACGTATGCCAAGAAGTTAGGTAAATATCTAAAATTTTACAATTGTGAAAATCCAATATGAATTTACAATCCTCAATATTAAATATCAATTTCGCTTTAATTTTCAGTGGATGTCGAACAACATCTTGCAGATACGCAAGAAATGAATGTTAATCTTTCCATACAATTGGAAAAGTCGTTGAGCTCTCAAAAAGTATCTAGTGCAACAACTACTCAGATTGTTAAAATGATTCAAGCCGACCTTGGTAGAGTAAGTATCAAATTTTTCAATAAAATTAAAGTTGTAATTTTATAGGTGTTTATTTTTTAATCCATTTTTTAGGTTGTTCTCGAGAATGAGCATTTACGTTCTAGCATCAGCGAGTTGGAAAGTCGCCAAGTGAAATGCGAGGGCAAATTAAGCGAAATGATGATATCAGCTCAAGAATATGCGCATCTTTTAGAGGAAGCACAAGATACCATACATTCATTAAGTGAGACTCGCCTCGAATCTGATATCGAAAATTTAGAGATATCACCTGGACGAAGCCGTGGACATACCGACATCGTCAAGGTAAGTTATATACATGTTTTATTTAATTTATCATTATATAAATAGCTATATTAAAATTCGATATTTTAGGAGTCTCCACCATTGAAAGGCACGCCCTTCTCAACGGAAGTTGAGCAACATTTGGAAAAGACCATAGAAGAAAGACTCATTTCACAAATGAATCCGACCCGAACTCATTTTCCACAGGGTCATAACACATCTGTAGATGTAAAGAAAGCGGCAGCAGGCCTAAAATATTTGTTATCTGCACGCGAAGTAGAAGGGAAAGATGGTGGTAAAGGCAAAAGTCCAGAAAGACGACCATTCGGTGGCCATGTACTCCATTCTTACAACGTTCGATAAATGAAATTTAGTTTTGTTTCGAGTAATTCATAAACAATCTCGAAAAAAAATGGGCGGATTAAAAGAAGACATTTTTATTATTTTTTTTTTATATATCTTTTTTTATTCTAAACATTATACTCATTATTATAATTTTTACATTTAGTTATATACAATTACGATCTATTATTATCATAATGGATAAGTCTTTTAAATTAGAAATTATGACTTTTGAATTAATTATAACGTGTTTTTCATGTGATTCAAGTCAGTTATATAGACGCACGCAAATGATTTTGTTTATTTACATTTTAATTCGCTTTTTTTGTTCATAATTTGTACATATAAAATGCCTAAGCGGTAATGATTGCCTTTTTTCCTTTCAACAACACATTACCCTAAAAAAAAAAGACATTTTAAAGCAGAACTTCTCATTAGCAAAAAAAAAAAGTTATTCTTATATATATTCATTTCTATCTAGGAATTCTTTTCTCTCTCTATATATGTTTGATAGAGTATTAAAGAATAAGGAAAATTATAATTCAGTTTCTCTTTGATCTCAAAGGTCATATAATTATTAATTGTTAAATCACAAGTACATCCCGCATATAATAAGAGAATGGTATCTTTATTTATTACTTATTTATTATTATTATTATATTTTATTTTCATCAAAAAAATTCCACATAGTGATATTTAGCGTAACAATTTATTTAAAAAATTAGTGATAGTTTAATATATTCAATGAAGAAGCATTTTAATTACAAATAAAAAAAATTCAATTTATTTTCATTATTAATTGAAAAGTACTAATATTACAACGTACATCCTACCAGAGTTTAGGAGTTATGCACTTGCACGTGATAACGTTAAACTTAACTCCGTTAATATCGTTCACACATGATGCGTAAGTTAAGGATGCTTGCCAATTTAAATAGTTCTATTTGTTCGTTATTTACTATTAAATCAGCACTACATAAGAAAGAAGAAATTTACGACCACACTGGCAAGACAAATGTAAATACTGAAATTTTATCACATTTGCTTTCAAAACTTCGGGAAAATTTTTAAAAGAAAAAATTATGTTTATATGGAAGTAGTGATATCCTTATCCCGATCGAGATTCTCTATTGTTACACGAATCACGAATTAAAGCATGAAAACGTTTTTTGCTTTGACGATCAATACAAAGTGTCTGTCTTTGAAATAAATGAAATAAATACACAAATATAAATACATATCGTACAAAATATGGTGACCTCATCAAGAAGACCATCCACGAGGCGATCCACTTCTCTTTATAGTCGATCTAGACAAGAAATACCGCCAAAAGTATATGGTCCACCTTCTGACGTTAGTGAACTAGAATCTGACGAATCTGTACCTTCTGAAGAAGACGAAGAAGAAAGAAATAAGTTAGAAGACGCTACATATCAGTCGGAAGAAGACGAAATGGACGAGGAACAGGATATGATGGAAGAAGAGTTGGAAGAGGAAGAGGAAGAAAATGAACAGGTTGAAGAACCTGAGGAAGATATTGAAGGGGAAATAGAGCAAATTGATGACATAGATGTAGAAGTAGAAGAAATTGATGATGTTGATGATGCTACTCCTGTCGATGATGAAGAAGATTTTGAGGCAGAGGAGGAAGAGAGCGACGAGGTGGATGAGGATGAAGATGAAGAAGAGGATGAAGAACAAAGTGATTATGAAGAGGAAGTTACTACCAGAAAAACAAGAGGAGGATCACAACGAAGTCAGCAAGGTCAAAAACAACAATCCTCATCTTTAAAAGGAAAACTAAAAATACAACCTGAAAAACAACCATCTTCAAGGAAAAGAGGTATGTGATGTGCAATCAAAATTTATGATTTACATCAACTTTGACATTACTTTACTAACACTGCAATGTTAATTTACTGTTTGTAAATAGGAAGGTGTGATAAATTGAATATTTCTTTTTGACAAATTTTATTATTTGATTAATGATATTAACTTTAATGAGACGTTACTTCGTATAGCATTGCTGAACCGTCTTCATATGGTCACCAAATACTTACAAAAAGACAGAGAGCAAAACTTAATGAAAATTACCAGCAGGATTTACTACAGCTTCCAATGGGTAATTCATACTTTTTATTTGTTAAAAGATATATTTTTTTATTTATTTTATTTAATTAATTTAGAACCAATGAAAAAGAAACATATGACAGAAGAAGAAATTGCTTTAAAAAAATCTGAAATCGCAAGACGAAGGAAACATCAGAGTATACAGCGCGCTGAACAGGACAAGGTAAATTTATATTTTGAAAATTTTGACGATAGTTTTTCCAGGAAATAAAGCTTATTATTTTATGTAAATGAAAGATGGACACTATAAATCGCCTCTTAAAGAAGCAAACTACAAAGAGACGAACAAAGGATCAAGAAGATACGGATAGTGTACATAATGACACTAATAGTTCTAGTATATTGCCACCTTCATCGTTTCATTATGTGAACAATGCCGAGGGAGCAACTTTGTCAATTCCAGCAGGGGTTGAAATACCAATACGGTTTGGAAAGGGTCCAAAGTAAGAATTCTTAACAACTATTTTTTGTCTTTAATTATATTTGGTGAAATTAAATATCTTAATTTATTTGTTATAGATATCCTCCTCCTATACCAGATTGTGCGTTCCCTGGCTGTAATGTTCCAAAAAAATATCGTAGTGTCAAAACCTTTGAATATGCTTGTTCAATGGATCATTTACATAAATTAGAATCTAGAGGATAGATATTAGCAAGGAATTTTACGAATGGTTTAATTCTGCTTAATTACTTCATATTTGACTTCCGGGATGTCATTTAATTTAAAAATTTACATTAAATAGCTTTAATATATTTAATATTAACATTGTAAAATAATTATTTAAATGTGAAGATTCAATTATAACTTTAAATTAGAAAGCATTTATAATGAAAACCAATCCAGTACTTTTTCTCCAATATCCACGGTATATAGTACAAAGGAGGTATTACAGCATGGGGGCAGGACAATCCATAATTATGGGACGAATGTATAGGTAGAAAAACACGTAACGTAATTGTTAAGTCGGTTTGATTGATTTAGCAATATAAAATCAAATTTTAATATTCGATATATGCATAATAAATAATTCTTATTAGTGAATAAATGAAATAAACAAATAACAGTTTATTTTCCTAAGTTGATGTTATTCATGTCTAGAGATATGATTAAGATATGATTACAAATTAAGAAAACATCGTGATCAGAAAGAATATAGACTTTGATCTTTGAGTAAGCATCATTGGTGTCTAACCTCAAAACAGTCGTAACTCCTTCACAGTGAATTCGCTCTCACTAGATTCGTGTACGTAGCAAATTGTAGAAATTTTAACTGCCACTGTATTAAAATCTTTTTTTTTCTTTCATTCGTATAAGTACACAAAAAAAAATATCAAGTTTTATAACGGTTTTTTTCATACCTTTTTTTATAATATTTCGAAAAGAATCTCATTCCCATTCTCATGAAAAAATTCTCATGAGGCTTCAAAAACTTCACAAGGATACAAATTTTTTAACTACACTTCCTTATATAACATATTTTACATTTTTCATTGTCACTTTGCGCTTACAATAGTAAAAAAATGAGATATCTCGACAAGTAACAAAGATAGTTAAAAAAAAAAAATTTCACGAAATGATAATCTTATTTATTTATTAATTTATTTTATGGATAGTTAGGAGAACTACATTGATAATTTGTAAACTAATTTAAAAAATTATAAAAAAACACAATATCGAACTTCACTCAATTAAAATCAAGCCCTAACTAGAATTATAAAAGAAACTATCAAGAAACCCGACCGAATCAAGACAGTAAAAAAAAGAAAAAAATATAAAAGGACTATTCTAGCTCGTAGGTAAACTAAACCATAAAAACGATCGAACGTTGAGGAAAGAAAAGTAGAAGCCTCTGCAGACGACGAACCATTGTACGATAATTTTCCAATCAGGAATACTATGAATGTCAACACACGTGAATTTTGAATAGTCTGCATGTGATCGATGTAATTGATTTAAATCCAAATTCAAAACTTTCAATGCAATCAATATGATTTCGTCCGTATCAGAACCTCCATACAAGTTAAGAGCAAACTTGACACCATATCAAAGAATTACAACCACATGCTTGTTAGGAGGAATATGGGGTTTTATATTGGGTAGTCGAGAAGGAGCAAAACGGTCCTCCTTGCAGTATTTAGCAGAACGTGCACATATATTACCAAAAACCAAAGAACAGTGGTACTTATATCATAGAAATAAAAATTATAAGGTTATATTAGGAGCGGTAAAAGTTGGCTTACCTTATGCTGCAAAAATGAGCTCATTGTGTTTTCTGTATAGTGGTTTAGAAACTACGTTGGATTTTATTAGAAAAGAGAATGATATAATTAACAGTTTAATAGCCGGTATTATAAGTGGTACGATTGTTTCCGGAATATGTAAGTAAATTTTGATTTTTTTTTTTGTTTAGCTTTTTAACTGATTAACGAACTTATTTGCAATTTCTTAGATCAATTACCGAAGCAAAGTACAAAATATGCACTTATGGTTGGAGCGGGTATTGGTTTAATAACTGGAGGATTACAAGATGTCATAAGATACAAACAAGGCCAAAAAATTTGGTATTTAGAAAGGAAATAGAATGTTACTTTAATTAGGCAATGTATATTATGTTATTAAAAATATAATAAAATATGATATTGCTCGATTTATTTAAGAGCTAATGAGACATGTAGAAACACCGTAATGATCTGTAAGAATAAATATAAAATATAATTAATCATTTCATCAGAACAGAGATAATAAGGTTTTTTTTAGTAATTTTATATACCGGATAATTGAGTGACTGAAGCGTCACTCACGAAAAATTCTTCAACACGAGTTCTCTGAATATCGATTGTAACTCGTTTTTTTGATTGATCTGTGCCAATCAAGAGGACGTAATCCAAACTGGCCTGAGCAAGCAAATCATCTTTTCCTGTTAGAACTGTTTCTTTTGGACTTACAGTTCCATCATCAGCAACAATTACATCACCAAATGTGATTGGATGATGTTCATACCGCTCTTTAAGCACATCTTTTACACCAACTATTTTGGAATTATTATATATACGTTTATCAGGAGAAGCTGATGCATCAATTTGATTAGCTTCAATTCCTTCACCGCTCAAAATTTTAATCATGTTTAAATATTCATCAGTATCTCCGTTGACATTAGAAGAATCAGGCTGTGGACGTGAATTAACGTTCAAGTCACCAACTAGAATAATCGGTTCTTCGGGTAATGCATTTAAAGTACATTTATCAATAAATTTACGAAGAAGTGATAATTGTTCCTGACGAACAAGTACGGATTTATCCGTTAAAGGTGGTGCTGATACATAAGAAGCTTGAGTATGGGTCATAAAAAGATGGATAACGTTGTTTTGAGCCAACTCTATTTTTGCATACAATGCTCCTTTATCAGAAAATCTTGAACCCATTAATATTTAAAATTAATATTTATTAAAAAAATATAAATAATAAAAAGAATTAATTAATAAAACGTACCTATCAGAATGAACCCCACTTGGATATATAAGTATATCTCTTTCTTTAATAGGGAACTTGCTCAGCATAACTAACCCGCCATCAATAGCTAAATTAAACACTGTGTTGCAAGGTGAGGTCAGAGAATAATTAAACCCTTCTTTACGAGCAGCTTCTAATAGTCGAGTACGACGACTACTTCCAAATTGAAACATTTCTTCCAAACATATTATATCATATTCTTTTAATACATTCCTAATAAAATATTCAAGTCTAAATTCTTTATAGTCGCTAAAATTATTTTTAATAAGTGGGGGTCTCATAAAAAAGTTGTATGTCAAGAGACGCGGCTCATTTCTTGATTGAGCACCACTTTCATCATTTTTATGAGCATTAAACATTATTTCTTACTAACAATAAAGAACATTTTATACATTTGATAATTTGATATTAAATTTGATGCGGATTTCTAAAATGGTAGAACAATATCTACATCTTTCTACATACTCTACTCACGTGATCTTAAAAATAAGAAATATGATTCATTTTCACCAAGTGATATATAACGAGCATCAGTAGTATAGCGGTAGAATACTCGCCTTCCAAGATACTTGAGAAAGCGAGTGGCCCGGGTTCAACTCCCGGCTGATGCAGTTAAAATACGAAATTTTTTTTTCGGTATCACTTTTTTCGTGTAACTATCGTATTAGTTACACGGATAAAAGAGTTAAAATTTTTTTTGCTTGGTGATTTTAATTTTTATAGTGTGATGGCCGATATACCGGAACCAGATTTATATATTGGTATGATATTTATCTATCTAGTAACATGAAATCTTTTTATTAACAAAATTTCGCTTAGATTATAGGGTATTTTTATCAAATAATTTTGATCCAAAGGAATACGCTAATTCTGCAATTAATGCGACATCGGATGGGGATGGAGATATCACCATATCGCTTGCAAAGTTATCATTTAGTATAGATAATTTAAATAAACAATTACATGATCAGGTTTGTTCCGTTCGTCGAAATAAATGCTGATATTTTTATATTTAACTGAAGTTTTCTATTTTAATTGTAATAGGTTACCTCTCATTTTGAGGATTTGATATCACAAGCTGCTGGAACAAGAGATTTGGAAGTTGTGTTGAATACCGTTAAAGATGGAATTCAATCACTTAACACATCGTTAGACAGGTAAACGTGTATATAATCAGTTAAAGATCAGAGATAAAATGCTGACGATACTTAGCTTAATCTTTATATAATAAATAGACTTAAAACAAAAATATTCGCGCCTTACGCGCAGATAAAGAATTATACTGTTCAATTGGAAAGATTACAAGCTGCATCAGAATTATTACGTAATGTCGAAAGATTCTTTTATTTATCAAGATGTTTAGAAGGTCAATTGTCTAATATCGATAATGAAAAGGAAAAAGGAATTGAATATACAAAGGCTGCTTTGAACCTTGGTGAATTAGGTGTGAAATTATGGAACACTCTTTGTCTCCTAATTTTCATTACAGTTTTGATTTTAATATTTATTTATGTAATTTACCAAAGAGATTCTTTTACGAGATGTAAATTTTGATGGAATTGAACCCGTTCAAGATCAATTACCAGTAATCCATCAAGCCAGAAACAATATAACTAGAGAAGCACAGCGATTATTAGATGATGGAATAAATAAACAGGTAAAATGCTTGCTACCTAAAATTCTTGTATTATACAAGGATAGATCATTGCCTCAGATTTATTACTTGAAAATTTGAATTTCCATATAGTGACCAAAGAAGATTTCGATGTATTATCTTCTGATTCTAGCTAGTAAATCCAATATAAATACTGGAAATTTCAACTCTGTAATACCCAAACTTAACGAGAAATAGTTGAATATTTGGGGTAATTTACATATATATTTTTTAATTGATTAGAATGGAGCAGATATCTCTCTTGGTCTCCAAATTTTTCATAATCTCCATGAAATGGGAGAATATGTTTCCAAATATATTGATGACATATCTAGAAAGTTACTGGATCAGATGAAAAATGCTGTTGATGTAACATCATTACAAAAAGAAGTTAAAGGTACATTAGGTACATTGTAAGATTTATTAAAATTTCTATGATTTACAACTCCTTCGATTTATAGATTCTGGTGTTATTCCAATAAAAGGGATTCGCCGGTTGGGATTAGAACCATCAACTGGAACAACAACATTATGGGCCACAGCATTGTGGAAACGTATGGAAGCATTGATGGATGAAATTGGTGAAAGCTGTAGTAAGGTCTTTTTTCCTCGGTTTTTTTTTGTGTATTTCTTCAAAATTTACAACGGGATTTAATTAGAATGCAATTTTATTTTTTATAGATTTACATGTTAGAACGTGCGTTGGCTAGCGAAAAAGATACAATAACTCATAGCACATATTTAGATGAAGTTTCTAAGGTTAGTCAAGCTTTTTTTTTTCTTAATTGAATATTAATCTAGAGAATTCCGTGAAATAATTCCGTGAAATAATTGCGTTTACTTCTTTTAGATATTAGATGGGGGATTGGTTCAACATTTTTGGAAAATTCTTTCTTTAAATTTTGAAAAAGAACTAAAAGAAGCCACCAAAGGTAGTTTATTTCTTAAAATTCTTAATTATCTAATTATCTTTAGAATTTACAAATATATATTTCAATATTTATTCAAAGGATCAACTTTTTTACAACAAACATTTGTCGGTGGATATCCGAAGCTATTAAGGTTATTCCATGAGTTTTTTGCGAAACTTGAAAAACGTTGTGATCTAAAGTTGGATGGTGATTTTCAAAGGCAAGCAGAAAAAATCAATTAATTTTAATTAAAAGAGATTTGAAGTCCTTGAAATTTTTTAAATCTGATGGAGATTAGTTAAAATTTAACAGCCAGGAAACTTTAGTTATGCTTCATAGTATATCGAGTTTTGAAGCAGGTTACTTGGCGCGTTCAGTGACGAGAATGTTTGATCCAATTAATATGGCATTTCCCACTGGGTTATCTCGTGCTCCCCCAACTAAAAGTGACGTTACAAATATCATAAGAGCTATTTCCAGGTAAAGTAGCTCATTTTTATCCAATATATTCATCCTTGACCTAATTCAATTAATTTTTGTTTAGTGAATTGGAAGTAGCCAAACTTGATTCAAATTTGTTACGATCAGTGGCAAAGAATGTTGTTAAAGCTTTGAATTTGTATTGTGTCAAGTCTGAATCTATGGTATTTATAAATTATATTTAAGCTCTCAGAAATAATGATTCATGACTGAATTATAATTTAATGTAGGTTACAGTTGATGCAACAGCATATCAAATATTTGGACCTGGTCCAGCCACCGCCTCACAAATTATAAATCTTGAACTTGTTACGACTTTGTATCAATTACATCAATCAGTTTGGAAAATATTAGAAGAATACCCTGATGCTGTTACTGAAATAATATTTGATGCTGTTGAGGTAAAAATTCATTATATTTCTACTTTTATGTTTTTATTTAAGAAAAAAGAGAGAAATTACAAATTACAAACATTGGTTTAATAATTGGCTTAGCATACAAGGAAAGTAATGCTTAATATAGTTGATCCATTGATACAGCATATTAAAAAGGAGTTAGAAAATACATTACTTAAAATTCATCGGGAAGATTTTTCAAGGTTAGAAAATAGTTATTTTCTTTATTTATTTTTATACCATGCAACTGACAAACTTTTATATGTTTAGGCAATCATCAAAAAGTTTTATACTTGGGCAACAATCTGAAGGACAATGTAGCACATATATGATTGAACTCTCAAATAGAATCAAACATATACAAAATCAATATTTATCAAGAATTTCTTGTGGATTAGAAAGTAAAGAATGGTAAATGTAAAATAATTGTAAATTCAAGAAAGTGATATTTTATAATACTTATAATTCTTCAATTAACTTCTATTTCACGTTTAAATAGGATTAAAGGATTGGGGAAAAGAATACTTAGTTTTTGGTTACTTCATGCTAGTTTTGTACGACCATTGAGCGAAACAGGAAAATTGAAATTGATAAGTGATATGTCACAATTGGAATATTCTCTAAATCAATTGCTTATTGATAATGGACTAACTTTAGCAGATTTAGATGAAGAATATAAAGCACTAAAATCTTTTAGGTTAGTTTTATATTAAATTGTTTTAAATTGTTAACCATAAGTTTACACTGAAATACTAAATTTATTTTCTTTATTTTATTTTTTTCTTCCAGACAATTATTATTTTTAGATAATTCTCAATTAACGGCAGCACACCATACAGCATCACTTCCACTTATAATATTAATTCATCATATTATTGTTCGTTCATCTTCAAATAATAATAATTTGAGCATATTACAATTACCACATAAAATTTATGGATGGTCGGAACTAGAATACTCTAAGTGGCTTGATGAACATAATGAAGATGAGGCTATTGAGTTAATTAAAGGATGTTTAAGACCAAGTGCAGAATTAGAAACAAATAAAGAGGAGGAATTAGTTGAGGAAAAAATGGTTAGAAATTTATTAAAAGAAAGAGCTGGAATTGAAGTTTAATTTAATAACATACAATTTCAAAAAAAAAAGGCAAGAAAAAAAAAATATTAATAATCTAATATATAATTATCGTTTTTAGGCTTTTTTATATTTAATAAATTGAATTTGTTTTAACAATGTTCCAATAATTGGTTTAAATATAAAATATACTAAATTTAAGATTTCTGATGACATAAAAAAGTAACCGCTGACTCTATAGTGAAAATTATATTACTTATTACAAAATTGTAAAAATTATAATACATTAAGGTTTGGAAAAGAAACATTATTATCATTCATTAAATTACAAAGTGATTCTCTCATCCCTTCATCACAACCATGGTTCATAAAAATAAAAGAATGAATGATCGGTTGAAATGTTTGTTTAGTTGGTCGAAAACCATGTTCTTGAAATTTAATAACAGTTTCAAGAGCAACAGAAGAATTTCGTGCACGACATAAATTAACAATTATTTTATTAAACGATATTATATCTAAAGGAATTTCATTATTAGCCATTTGATGAAGAACAACTAAAGCCTCATTAAATTTCTCATTTCTTAACAAACAACTCATCAAGTAAATATACATATGCTTTCGAATTTCCCTTGGTCTCATTTTACCCAATTTTAAGTCAGAAGATATGTCAAAATCATGGTCATCAATTTCTGAATTTGTAGTATCTTTAAATATATTATGCATTGCATACCTCATACTCAAGAAAGCGCTTAATCCGATTCCAGTCACAGCTAAAGTATTAATATCCTGTACAACTGTTGCAAGGCTAAATATAAGCCATTTGGCAATGAGAGCACCAATTCCTAAATGTATCATTGTTTTCACCCAAACTTTTGATTTTAGAGAGAAAAATATTGAATTTATTGAAGAGTCTATTGTGTTAAAAGCTTGATCCAAATCTGATTTATTGGCACAAGCAAAAATCAATGATTTATAAGTTCTAATATCCAATATAATGAAAGTCTTTAACATCTCATTATAAGCAGCGAATGCAAGATCAGTTCTTTTTGCTATTCCACATACCAAAATATACGAATTATAAACATCAACTGTCTTACAATTCTGATCCAAACCTTCAATAATTTGATTTGCAACTCTTATTACATCATCCGTTGTTGTATGTGTCTTTGATGGTACGTCTATCCAATATTTTGACATATCTTCACTTACTGAATTCATCGAAAAATCATTTAATGGAATCTTATTTTGTTCGTCAAGAATTAATCTTGAACATGCCTTAAACGCTTCTCTAATCGTGTGTGGATGTGGAATGTGATATTTATGAAAAAGTCGAATCACTAAATTCTCAAGTTGTGTTATATTATCGCAATTTTTAAACAATTTATCAAAACTTTCTGTTGAATATTTATTCTTTGGTATCATAAAAAATGTTTGTGTTTCATCACGTAAACAATTATCTAAATTATCGTTAATAGACGTAAGTTTTGTAAATTTTCGGGTTTGTAAAAATCTAAGAGTAGGATATTTTGAATGAAAATTGATTTTCGTATAACTTTGAAACCTGCCATATATCATCTTAACATTTGCAAAGTATATTTTTGAAAATTTTGACATGGTTTCATGAAAAAAAAAAACAAAAAAAGGATAGAAAAATTAACGTTAATGTTTAATCTTTGTACAAGAAACAAAACTTGGCTAATCATGATCCAACTAACCAAGTGTAACCGCAAATCTGCCTCATACAAAAGATGCATTTTTTTACACAAACTATTTCAAATAGAGAAAGTGAAAATCAATTTTTGAGTTAAATGATGAAATTTATTAGTCATGAAAATTTATCGATTACCATGAGCCTAATTGATTTTTTTAAAACAAATATAGAATTTAATATTGCTGTAAAATCAACAAACTCAATACATTTTTTGCGAGAATTTGTAATTCTTTTTAATTATTTAACTTGGTCATAAAACATACACCATTCTTAATGTACATTATTTTAATTGCTGTACAGGTCGACAAAGAAACTACTCAATTCCATAAATATTTCATAATTTTACCATCTCTTGAGTTTTTAATACAGCACTTCAAATGTATAAAAAAAAAAACTTTCACGAAAATATAACAATTTATTCAGTTATAGGATGAAAAATTTTCAAAATTATGTGAAAACATTGAATGGAAATTCTAATTTTTATTAAAGCGGATAGATATAAAGTTTTGATGACGATATCATTAACGAAAAAAAGCAATTTTGATTCTAAAAATTGATTTGCAGGATTTGAATCATTTACTTCTGTTGGTTAAATGATAGTAAAAATATTTTTTGCTTATCATAGATGAGTACAGTTCATTTTGAGACATACTCTAACCCGATATTGAGATTGGAAAAAATGGGTAACAGTTCAAATTTAAAAATATCAAGTAAGAAATAGAAATTTGACAAATCTAATCCATCTATTCAATTAAACAACTCATTACTCCATTGTCAATATTTTTATAAAATATTTGTTCATAATGCATTAACATTAGAAACCACTAACCGAAATTAAAGTAGTCCTACTTATGAATGTAGAAGTTTATTAGAAGTAAACACGTTTTTTAAAGTTATTCTCAAATAAATAAAAGGTGTATTTTGCTCTAAAAGAAAACCAAAAAATAAGCAATGTGAGCTATTAAAAGAATAATAGAGTGAGTAATAAAATCCAAAATACCTACAATATCGAATTGACAGAAAACTGCGGCACAGTTATTTTTAGGGAATTGGTAAACCTATTATTATTCTTTCTAAGTGCTAAATGTCCAAAAAAAAATATCTTAATATATAATTAAGTTTTGGTTTAGTTTCTTCAAATTATTACATGTGCTGCATAATCTTTTGATTTTTAGATTGATAAATGATAATTGGGATCAATTTCCTCGTATATACTAAGTATAAATGCAGTTCAGTATATTTTGTACGAATATGTTTAATCGTTTCTCTGGTTTTCTCTGGTTATTAGGAGATCTTGAATTTTCGAGTTCCAAGTAGTTGACCATTTTGAGAAAGTTCAAAATGCTTTTTTTAGTTAGATAAAAAAAAGCAGGGAATTATTGTTTATGCACTCGTAATCGATACACCATGTATAGTTGAGTTATTTATATCTTAGATCAAATGTATACAAAATCGGATAAATTACTTATCACGCTAAAGAAAAAATATATATGTATATCACTACATGGACATATCTGTGACTTTATTTAAAGGACACCCATAAGTTTGTTTAAAATTACTGGAATTAGTTTTACTTTAAATCAAATTACTAACATATACACTAAATCTGTTAGGAGTATAAGATCGATAGATAATTATATATTATCAAAAGTTTCTAAAATTTTAAAAAAGTACTAATGACTTATCATTAACCAATGATTGAGAATTTTTGAATGTCGAAATATTTATTAACTATTTGATGATAGCTCATACCTGGAAAACGCGTTATCCACATATGGTTTTTTAAATAAAACCAATGAACCAATAGATAAAATTTTAAAGAAATTAACATTTTATTAATTGTTAAATTGTTCTTCATATATTTTTATCTTAAAAAGGTTAAAACTTGTTATTTATTACCTAATATTATTAAAACATTTTAAATTACTAAATTAGAATTATTATTGGCATAAAAATGGCTTTAGGTTTTGTTGAACTTCTATACCCTTGTATTACGTCTAATTACGTTCTTGTATTACAATTTGATTCCACTAAGAAATTTCTAAGCGGCTGTTGACAAATATTGAATTATTGATATTAATAATAATAATAAACTTTAAGGGATAAAAGATAATATGAAGAACAAGTTTCCATTGTCAAAAAAAAAAACTCTAATTATGATAAATTTCATTAAAAAGGTAAAACAAGAGAGATTTAAGAACAGAAAAAAAAAATGCTAATAAAAAAAAAATAGATTAAAGTTAGAAAAAAATTCTTTGTCTTAGAAGCTTGAAATGTTAAGAGAATCTTTGATCCACAAAATATTTACTTTATTTATTTGTAATCCCAATAAATTTATATTTTGTAATCTTTATATGTTTAACATTTTTTTGGGAAAAGGAAAAAAAAAAAATTGTTATTTTGGATTATTTACAAAATATTATTCAAAATCAAATGTTAAAAAACGTGAAATTTAAATTTTTATTAATTCTATTGCATAAAATACAAAGAAAAAAAAAAAAAAAAATGTAAACATTATTAAAAATTAAGGCTTTGCTAAACGATAGTCGGAATTGTCCAGGTTTAGATTGGTTAAGGCGAAGCAAATCGATTCGATATTTAACTTTATTAAGTAAAATGAGAAATGCAATTACGCCAGTAATATGAAAATTGAATATGAATTAAAGAGCGAAAGAAAAATGCCGTGGCGCAGAAATAAAATGCGCCAAAATATATTCATAGATTGTTATATATAATAATAGAAGTAACGTAACACAACTAACATGAAACTGGCAATGCAGGGATGTTTATAAATAAAATGTGCATATACGGTTCTAAAAAGATAGATTGAATTTTCCCAAGTATAGAATTTACAATAAAAACGTTTAACTTTTTAAAATCATTCTCTCTAACTAATATAATTTTTTTGATTGTTTGATTGAGTGATAGACCTCGTATATTAGGGTCAATTTCATGCGAAAGGAATATGAAATCTAAAGTGAGAACAAAAAAAAACCTTTTCGGAATACAACGGGTGTTCAATTACGTCACAATATTTAAAATTCAACTACAATATTATCATATAAAGAACAAAACAATTTATGCATGATTCAAGAATCACATTTCCTAATTCAAAATATGTAAATAAAGGTTAATCAGGCCATAAATGATTGTTTTATTTATGATTACCCTTTATGGAAAGGTTTGAGTTCGAAGGCGCCATAACGGAAGATCTTTGAAAGCGGGATAGAAAAATATCGAAAAAAAAAATTCACGATTAGTGGCTTATACTTTTTTCTCCCGCTTAACCTGTTTTTTATTTCATTAAATTAAAATAATTTTTATTTTTTTGTTAGATCTGCAAATTAACGGGTAAATGGGTAAATTAACTGATAGTTAAAGTAATATAATAAGTTATAATAATTATATATTTAAATTTTTTTTTTTTATCGTTAATTTATTTTTAAATTGCGACAATGAACAATTACTTAATCATAAGTTAAGTAATTACATTTTAATGTTTCCCTATTTATTAATTATTATCCGATTACAATGAAACAAGATAAGCCGATGATCATCGCCTTTTAATTATAGCAAAGTTCAATTTTATTTTTGCCAAAATAAATCTTATTTATATTGTTATACAGTTCTTTTTTTAAAATAGTAATTTTGTTAAAAATATTACCCGAATTATTCTATGCGGGTAGCTTATTTAATATAAAAAAAATCTTCCTGTGCATCCGAAATAACCTTTTAAGTAAAACTCGGAAGTAACAATCATTACATTGAAACAATTTCATATAAAATACTATGAATCTTCATTTTTTTTCCGATAAAGTTTCTCGATTTTTTGTTTCGAAAACTTTTTTCGGTTTTCCATTTCCTTTTTTCTTTTTTCCCCGAGTATAATATTAGTAATAAAATAAATAAAATACGTAACGTTTTTTATTTATTTTATTTTCGTTTCTTTTTTTTTTAAAAAAAAAAATCGATACTTTAAGATAAATAAATAAAAAAAAAAAATTTAAAATATATATATACCTATATAATTAAAATAAAAAAATTAAAGTTTTCTTTTAAGATTAATAAGATTTTCACGTTTTTCTAAATTATATTCGAGAAAAAAAAAAAGAAGGGAAATAAAAAAATATATATATATATATATATATATACATATAATTATTTTAGTTGCCACTTTATTTATTTTAAAGTGGTTAATAATATGATCATCAAAAATGATGTATAATTATAAAGAATTAAAATTATCATTAATAGCATTTATTTTATTATTTCTTATAATAGATGTAACAAATTCACTTACTGAAGTATCATATCATGAAACAGAATCAAATTTACAAGTACTTGAAGGTGATTCATTTTCGGATAATAGTTTAATACTTCGTCTTGTTAAACCATCTCAATTAGATAATTGTTATGAACCAAAATTATATTTAAGATTAGTTAAATCTGATGGTACTGTACAACCATTAGATCTTGGTGATGATATACCTCAAAATAATTTTTGTAAAATTGATCCATTAACTGGTACCTCATTTCATAAAAATAAACATCATAATCATTGTCGAAAAAGATGGGATAATTGTGATGATCATAACAACAATAATGATAATAATAATGATAATAAAAATAATAATAATGGAAGTAATGGAGGTCCTAATGGAGGAAATAACAATGGAGGTAATGGAGGTCCTAATGGAGGGAATAATAATGGTGGTAATGGAGGTCCTAATGGAGGGAATAATAATGGTGGTAATGGAGGTCCTAATGGAGGGAATAATAATGGAGGTAATGGAGGTCCTAATGGAGGGAATAATAATGGAGGTAATGGAGGTCCTAATGGAGGGAATAATAATGGAGGTAATGGAGGTCCTAATGGAGGGAATAATAATGGAGGTAATGGAGGTCCTAATGGAGGGAATAATAATGGAGGTAATGGAGGTCCTAATGGAGGGAATAACAATGGAGGTAATGGAGGTCCTAATGGAGGGAATAATAATGGAGGTAATGGAGGTCCTAATGGAGGGAATAACAATGGAGGTAATGGAGGTCCTAATGGAGGAAATAATAATGGAGGTAATGGAGGTCCTAATGGAGGAAATAATAATGGAGGCAATGGAGGTCCTAATGGAGGGAATAATGGAGGTAATGGCGGAACACCAGGAGGAGCACCGGGAGGAGCACCAGGAACACCAGGTGGAGCGCCAGGTGGTGCACCAGGAACACCAGGTGGAGCGCCAGGTGGTGCACCAGGAACACCAGGTGGAGCACCGGGAGGAGCACCAGGAACACCAGGTGGAGCACCAGGAGGAGCACCAGGAACACCAGGAGGTGCGCCAGGTGGAGCACCAGGAGCACCAGGAGGAGCACCGGGAGGAGCACCAGGAACTCCAGGTGGAGCTCCAGGTGGAGCACCGGGAGGAGCACCAGGAACACCAGGAGGAGCACCGGGAGGAGCACCAGGAACACCAGGAGGTGCGCCAGGTGGAGCACCAGGAACACCAGGTGGAGCACCGGGAGGAGCACCAGGAACACCAGGTGGTGCTCCAGGTGGTGCACCAGGAACACCAGGAGGAGCACCGGGAGGAGCACCAGGAACACCAGGAGGAGCACCGGGAGGAGCACCAGGAACACCAGGAGCGCCAGGTGGAGCACCAGGAACACCAGGAGGAGCGCCAGGAACACCAGGAGCACCAGGCGGAACGCCAGGAGCACCAGGTGGAGTACCAGGAGCACCAGGTGGAGTACCAGGAACGACACCAGTTCCTTTACCAGCAATACCTCCAACAAATAGTCTATTTGATAATATACACGTATATGCAATATCAAAAGAATATATCCTACTTACATATTATTGTAATATACCTACATCAAATGAATTATGCGGTAAACTTATAGATTTTAGTGGTGCAACAAAAAAGTAAGTAACACTTTGTTAAACTTTATTTCGTTAATTTATAACTAACTATTATTTATTTTTTTAGTATGACAGTATTTAATAATTTTAATGGCTTATGTACGAATCCTAAAATTATCAATAGTAATTATGATGATGGTGGATTTTTGTATACTTGTTATAAACAAGATACTGCATCGATAGTATGGACATCTTATTCAGCACCGTAAGTCCCAAACAATTTTTTTTAATAAAAATACAAACGCGAAATGATTTAACATTTTTTCCCTAAATAATTTAGGAGTATTATTGATGGTACGATAAAAGAAAAATATAGCGGGGAAGTAGGAAATATTACAAGATATGATTTAACATATATGTTCCCAACAGAAGGTAGAGGATATGCAATAGTAAATGGATTTCTTAGTAATACGCAAAGCACACTATCACAGTGGGTAGTATTGGCAAATTTCATAACAAATGATGGACAAACTAAAGGAACTTTTGTTATTTTTTCACAATCTACTGAAACGAGTGCAATCAAAAGTATACCAAGGTGTAATATTGCATATCAATTATATGGATATAGTTGTATATTATATATCGAATCTACTGAAAAAACTTTTATAAATATTGATTTCACATCAAAAGGAGCTGTATTGAATTCACAAATGTTTAATGTGAGTCAATTAAATAATAATAATCAATTATATGATGTTAGAAATCTTTGGAAAGGTGGAGAATGTTTTGTTATTACTGAACAACTAGACCAAAATGTACGTGGATATGTGTATAGTAACGACGGAATATACAATAATACTTGGAATTTACCCGATACTTATACTTATACTAGTAAAATTTTTGGAATATTTCCTGATAATACAGTTTGGGCTATTGCTACTGGTAGCTCCATTGCTGCAAATCAATGGATTACTGTTTATTCAACTGCTTTGACAACATATTCAACAGTTCAAGGAGATACAGGATATGGCTCATATTCAATATTATCAACAGTACCAGAAAGAAATGCAGTAATAAAACCGGGTCTTGATCAAATTACGATAGCATATGTAATGAGCAACATTGAACCATCAACAGGTTATATAACAATTAGTCAAAAGAATCCAAATGGAATAGGTAACGATTTCGTTAGAACCAAAATACCCGCAAGTTCATCTCCATCCGGAACCACAAATAATGCAAATAACGTTACTATAAATGGATCATTAGTGACTGTTAAGTTAGAAGATTATATTTTTGATAGAGGAAATGCTACATATGTTGTTAAAATTGATGATGATTTTGTTGAAGTTAATGGACAGAATTTAATTGGTGGCTCTTGGCAAGTTTCAACAGGTAAATATTTTTGATTTCCATTTTTTATTTAATAAAATGAATTAACTTTGATCTTTCTTTTTTTTAAAAAAAAAAATTTTAGAACCTGGTAGTGGAAAGAATGAACCAGGTAATTTTTTTAATCATCATCATTATTACCATAAATTTAAGATATCGAAATATTTTTAATTATTTTTTTTTTTTTTTTTTAAATAGGTGGCACGAGATCATCTATTCTATTAACTCCAGATGGAACAAAAAATTATTTAGAAATTAAGAAGAAAGATGATGTAAAGACATATGTTAATGGATTGTCTGATGAAATTTCAAGGGCACTTGCGATTGAAAAAGGGCGTATTTTTATACCGTATGAGAGATATCAATATAATAGAAACACACGTGAAGATCAAATTTTGTTACGCGTAGACGTTAAAGACACCAACATGCCAGATCAACCAAGTTCGAATGCATTAAGAAATAGTTTAGATAAAGCTGTTTTATCCAAAGGTACTTCATCAATACCAATAGGACCGTATACAGAAAGTTTAGATTCAACTTATGGATCTCCAGAATCTCGTAAGTTTATCAATAATTTTTTGAGGGAAAGGGGAGATTTCGTTTATTTTAAATATTATTTCTAATATGTACGTTTAAAATATTTAAATAGCTCACTTATGGCAAAGATATAGATACATATTAATTGGAGTAATAATTGGATTATTTTTATTAATATTATTTGCCTTAATTGCGAGAAAGAAGTTCCAAGGGGGAAGAAATTTCTTTACAATTGTTGTGTTTCCGCTTATTTTAGTAGATTTTGTATTAGATATTATAGTATTAGCAGTTCATGGAAGAGATCTAAAATGGTTCTTCATTTGCGGGTGCGTATTTTTTTCTTTTTTTTTCTTGTAATATTATATTCTAAATATACTAACAATTTTTTTTCCACAAATATATAATTATAGTTGGGTGTTCTTTTTAGTACCAATTCTTTTCAATATAATAATATCATGGTTCCTTATTGATTATCAATTAAATCATTCAAAACCTACTGAACATTGGTGGAAGGAAAATCCAAGGACCGCATTAGGATTTACACTCTTATCATGTATAGATTTAGAAGCGTTAAACGTTGTATCATCAAGATGTGCAGGTTATAATGCATTGAATGCAAGATTTACAGAAAAAGGAAGAAAAAGAGTTTTAATATCCATTTTATTTATAACATTTATTGAAGATGTACCACAATTAATAATTTATGCGTTATATCAAAAATATATAGTTATAACAGAAATTATACCAATATTAGTGTTATCATCATCATGCATAATATTATTATTTAAAATAATTTCATTTATTTATTTAATGTTCATTTATAAACCTCATAGAACTTTAACAAGTACGGTGGACAAAATTGATGATACAAATAGTGATACAGCTAGTGTAGAAACAGGTGGAGGTGGAGCACCTACATCTGAAACTACAGCAAGACGTCAAGCCGGAGTAACAGAACTTGGTAATATTGGTAGATCAAGTGAAACTCGTACTGATGATGATAATAACGATAACGAAATAAAGGCAGAAAAGGCAGGACTTACTAAAGGAGGATTTTTAGCTGGTGATATTTATGGAGAAAAATCTCAAACTAGTAAACAAACTACTGAAGAAAAAATTGTTGAAGAAGATTCTAGTGAAGAAGAAACTTTTGAAGAAAAAGAAATTAAATATACTGAAGAACAACAAGAAACTGGAGAACAAGAAGAAACTACCACAACTACCACCACATATATTACAGAAGATGTAAGTGGTGATACTACAGAAATAAATCCTAATACTGGAATTTCTTCATCACAATCTGAAGTCACGGAAACTGTAACAACCGAAGATGGAGATACCACCACTACTATTACTAAAACTTTTTATGAGTGATGGTGAAAAGAAGACTTTACGTTTCTCATCTTTTTTAGAGTAGTAGTTCAGATAGAGATTGAATCAAGAATGGTGAATCACTTTATATATATATATATATTAAAAAGTAAAAAATAATTATTAGAATCATTAGAAAGTTTAATATAGTGTTGGTAGAGGGTTAAATAATGTACCTTATGTTGTAATTTTTTTTTTCTTTTTTATATAGCGTGTGTGTGTTATTTAAATAATTCCATTAAAAAAAACATTAATTTGATACGAATTGCTGGACAAATGCTTTAATTTTTATGACGAGTCTTTGCACTCCTATTTGCGTAAATTATCAACGATAATTTATCATGTAATCGTATATTCACAATATGAGCGTCCCAGCATATTTAAAATTTACAGTATATTTCTGCGTTATAAAGTAAATCTTCTTTTATGACACGTGTAATTTGCGTTTCCCAAGTATAATTAAAAGGTATTATTCTCAAAGATTCTTAAAAAAATATTAATTGAACATAAACACTGACACGAATTGCTGGATAAATGCTTTGCACTCCTATTTGCGTAAATCATCAACGATAATTTATATATTCACAATATGAGCGTCCAGCATATTTAAAATTTACCTGACGTTTTTAATTAAAAAAATCATTAAAGTATATGTCTGCGTTATAAAGTAAACCTTCTTTTATGACGCGTGTAATTTGCGTTTCCCAAGTATAATTAAAAGGTATTATTCTCAAAGATTCTTAAAAAAAATATTAATTGAACATAAACACTGATACGAATTGCTGGATATATGCTTTAATTCTTACGACGAATCTTTCATCGTGTAATCGTATATTCACAATACGAGCGTGATGGATAACCAACTTTTAAACTCCTTGAGTTTAAAATTTTTATGTCAAGTAAAATCATCCTTTATGTCACATTTCCCAAGTATAATAATTAAAAGGTATTATTCTCTAAGATTCTTATAAATGAATATCAGTCATTAATTTAACAAAGCATTCGATTCTTCATAATTATTCACAATAATGAAGAAAATGAAGAAAGTTAGCATCTGACAATCTATAATTTTTATTAATATTTGTTTCTTTTTTTTTTAATATATTCTTTGTTTTAAAATCAAGGTTTATCGGGTACTACATTTCAACTCAATTGTTTTTGTTTTTGAACTTATATCCTATAAATGATAAACAACGTTCTCATGAATTAGAAATTAAATTATTAAAATTATATTTTATTTATTGTTTTTTTTCCATTTATAAAATGCCAAGCGTAATACTTAAACATATTTAGTGTTGGTATGTGTTCCCAAAGTTCGAATTTTTTCTATTCTTTTTATTCAGGTTCTTTCTGCATTTTAAAAAATCTTTGTAAAACTAAAGCGTTAAAGAATCTAAATAAACAAAAACAACACCGGCTTATTCCTAAAGTAGTAAAAAAAAAATTTCTATGATGTTGCCGATTTTCAGTAACCGTACAGTTTACTACAGTAAATATAATACAAATAAAAATGCACCAATTTTAAATTATCAAAAGAATCTCAAAAGCATGTGTAAAAAATTTGAAACATTTTAATCGATCTCTGCGTCATTACTCTCTTACATTTCATTTTAATACTTTAAATTTAATATTTTATATTTCGAATAATTAATTTTTATCACTAAAATTTCTCTCTCGTAATTCACGGTTTACGCAGGATCCAGGAATAAAATGCTGTCTGGATTACGAACTCTTCCGAATCTGGCAATTCCGTATATATCGATATGTTGCTTGATAAGTAGCAGGTTTTTTTTTTTTTTTTCAAAAAAAATTATTAATTTGTCCCGTCTGTACTCTGTAGTGTAATTATGTATATTAATGAAACCGCTGGGTTCGAGAATGTGGATGAGTGTTTGTGAACCATAAAATTAAATAGTGGTACCTCACGTACGGTAAATGTGTTTATTTGTTGATTTCTTTGAAATAAAATTAACGTTATACAAAAATAATAAAAGACAAAGGTATTAAACTTTTATCCAAATAATATTAGTTGCTTTGTTAAAATCTATTAATAAAATAATGTAATTAATTTCATGTTTCCAAAAAATTAGTTAACGAAAAAAAACAAAAAAAAAAGAGTTAATATTTATATGAACTTTATTATTAGTTTAATTCTTATATATCAAATGATTTACATTTATTTGTTACATTTTTAGTAAATTTCATGGAAACCTAATCCACAGAGTAAAAATAATCTTAATACTCGTGATGTTTCTAGCAGATTTATTTATTTATTTAGTTTTTTTTTTTCTTTATCCAGGCAAATTCTTTTTTTTTATATTGATACCCGAAAATGCAAACAGTCCTTGTTTTTTTTAAACCGACGGATTTGTGTCTCCCGTTATTATAATTATTATGATAAATATAACCCAACTTGTTAACATCCTTATTTTTTGAATTTTTGAATTTTGAAATATTCGAAGCAAAAAAAAATATCGCCCTTTTTCCCATCACAAAAAAAATTCCTACGAAATTGTTCAAATTATCCCTTTCAACCAGGAAGGTAACGATATTTTATGGGGAGTTTTGCTAACTTGCCCGGTTGCCCCCTGGGTTAAAAATTACCTCACTAAAAATTTATATTTTTACGTGATTTTTGATTTGTTTCAAAAAAAAAAAAAAAACCATTTGTTTTCACTTTACATAGATTTTATTTATTTGGACATTATGGAAAATAATGACCAAGTTTTCTTACATTTTTGATAATGTCCCTTACGTTTTTTGATTGTGGTCATAATTTACGTATTTTTTTGGAAAAATTATATAATTATATAAGATTTACTAGTTGAACTACTTTCTAAATTATGTCGATCATCCTATATTATATTTTACCGAAATTTTAAGCCAACTAAATATAAATTTTTATAAATATACAAAAAACGATAATACATGAAACGATATTTTTACGATTTGGGGGGTAACGATTATATAACGTGACAGAGAAAATTGAAAATGTTTTGGAAGTTTCAAAGTCATTGAAACTTAAGATGGAGGATGGTAAAAAATTGAAGGGTAAAATAAAAGGTAATAATATTTTTAAACGATGATCATCGAAAACCATTAAAAAATTGATTGATTTTATAATCATTTGAGGTTTGTATAGGAAGAGATATAATTGTATTAATAACTATTTGTTGAACGTCGTTATTAATAATATTATTTCTCACAAAGCGGTGTCGTCTTCTCTTCTTTATTTCTCTTGAAATAGTTTTTAATGATTTCGGCATTTTTGAAGGAAAAGCTTATTATTATTATCTAAAGAAACGTTGACAAAGGAATTTATTTATTCGATAATGTTCTGTTGGGCAGCCGTGTAGCAGCTGCTTTTATAATTTTTTTGAATTTATGACAGATGCAATATGCATAATAACATCATATTATCTTTCTTTTATTGGTGTACAATTAATCGAATTAATCGGTCCCAATGTCTTCTTTTCTTTTATATTTTATATTATTAACGGCATTTTATAACTCCCTAAAAAAAAATATTGGTTCAATTGGTTTCACGTAATTTTGAAGTTAAAAAAAGGTAAATTAATCCAATAACTTCTAACTTTAATTGTTAAATACATAAATCAAAAATTTTTTTTAGTAAAAGCTAACTTTTAACATGATAAGACGTATATTGTGATACTGTATTGGTAAGCGAATAATATAACCGCAGTTTTCATTGGATTAACGCGTAAAACGAATAAAACCGTCTTTTAGAATAAAATTTTCAACAAAGAAAAAAGGAAATTCTCAATCAATGCAAGAATATTAAATTGTGGCTAATTTTTTTTTTTGAAAGGGTGATATATATATGATTTTGACTGGTTTATAATGCTTTGTAACAAACTCGTATTCGCCGAAATTTCTATATTTTGTATCCAATGAAAGTATAATTTTCTATTTTATTGTATATTTAAATGTAACGCATCATATTTATTTTACAGCTTTCGCCAATTTTATTTATGCGGAAGTTTATTCCGATAATTAAAAAAAAAAAACTGCGTACTACAAATCGGAGATGGAATAAATTATTAAAAACAATCCCTTAAAAATTTAACAATGAGTTTAATCTAATTTAATATAATTTAATATTGTAATACGGTGTGACTATTTATATATATAATTTTTCGACGAGAATATAAAGAATATAAGACTTGTTTTTTGTTGTGATACGTATGATATCAAAAATGCAACACGCGATCTATTGATTATCAATAATCAAAAATCACGTGAATACAATATGAAACATTGAACTCCGATTAAAAATGTGTATATATGAATTGTATGATCCACTAGAATCTTTTATTATGGAGATAAATCTCCATACTTTCGCAATTTAAGATATGAAACCCGATGTAATTAATTTTAATTGAGTAATTATTACAAGTTTCCTAATTACGTATAATGTTTGGTACAATTTTATTTCGTGTTATCTATTATTTATTTGATTTTTTTTTTTTATTTTAAATATTATTCGTTTATTATTATTATTATTATTATTATTATTATTATTATTATTATTATTATTATTATTATTATTATTATTATTATTATTATTATTATTATTATTATTATTATTATTATTATTATATTATCTCATTTATCAACTTCTTGTGTAAAAATAAAAGATGACTGGTACGCGTTATCTCTGCAATATTTAAGTCTTATCTCTGCATCCCGTAAATAATGAATTTTTCATTAATTAGGAATTTCTTAATCTCCGAAATTATTTCCAACATGTTCACATATCATAATTGCAACATCAGGTTGGCCCCCAAAAAAAAAAGTAATATGATACAGCAGCAAAATATATAATTATTTACGTAACTTTACATTATTATTGAACGAAAGATGTTTCATTTACTTTATAAAGAAAACAAAGGAAATTAATATATTATTTGTCATTTATTCATTTGTCATTTTATTTGCTTTTGCATGATTAAAGATGATTGTAATAATAAAAAAAAATAAAAAAAAAAATTTTTTTATATTTATATGTAATTGGTCTATGCAACTCAGTGACTAATGACTAATGTAATAATGCTATTATTTGAGAATAAACATGTATAAATAAATATTTTCATTTTTTCATTCAATATATCATTCATTATAACCTAACCCAATAATGATAGCATTTATAAATCATTTAATTCGACATATATACTGTATACTGTATATATACATTATATTCAAAAATAATCGGCGTAAAAGATTGATAAATATGATAAAGTTTATAAAGTTACCAATTATATTCTTACGCGTTATTGTATTAGTTTTATCATTAAATTATTAAATCAATTTATTATTTTTTTTTTTACTTAAAAAAGTAGGAATAAAAATAAAAATAAAAAGTTGTAATAAAAAATAATTTATATTGAAATATGAACATATTATATAAATATAAATTTTAAAAATAAATATTAAATTAAGATGAATATCATAATCATATGAATGCTAAATTTGTAATAAATTAAATATATTGAAAATATTTAAAGAACGCTTTTTTTGATATAAAATCCGTAAATCTGTGATCAACATTATATATATATGTCAATTCGAGATAAATCATTGTATCCAGATTTGGAATATCCGCTTCATATTTAGCAGAATATCTGGTAATAAACCGGAAAAGAGTCATATATTATTATGTTATCCGGATAAAATATAACTCAGGATGGATAAATGATGTGTCAAGCACGTTCATCTTTTGTTTTCACTGTTTCATATCATAAACTTGTAATACACTAGTAACACTAATCTCATATTCTAATTTTCAAACGGACTAACCTCCTCTTATTTAAATACACCATCTATTGAAGATTCTAAAAAAATAAAACAAAATTTTTTTTAAAAAAACAACCTACTGTCTATGAAATTGTTTTCTGATAATGTGCTAGCTAAATATAAAGGAATTGGGCATTTATGGTCTATTTATCAAATAACTAATAAAATAATAGTTTTTATATATTAATAAATAGGAGTTAATGGATATAATTTATTTATATAGCTCACTTTTATTTTTTTTTTAAAAAAAAAAATTCAGAAAATCAGAAAAATGAGCTTCGCGGATTTCTAGTTAATTAGGTTGATGATGATCTACAGGCCCTTTTCATCCATCATCCAATGAATTTGGTCCCAGTAGACTATAATTGAATTCATTAAGCATATTTTTACATATCCAAAAATGATAGACCAAATAGGAAAGAAAACAATATGTATATCTGTAAATTGGTAGAAATAGGAAAGGATTTCTTGCTCGATATATATTAATCCTTCTTAAGTTACACTTTTCTATAGAATATGTTTGAATTTTATGACAAATGGAAATTATTACCGATAAGAGTTCTAATTCAAAAAATCTGTAAATGCTAATTGGAATTTAATTGGATACAGTTGGTAGTAGGAAAAGGGTACATAACAAAACCCTGTTATTACGGGTAAACGTTTAATAGATTTTTTATGACGCCTGCTTAACAATCTGAAAGGCTTGAAAATGTATGTGTTGCAATTTTAGTTACTTATTTATATTTAAATTTGTTTTAAATTACTTTTTCATCTTTATCGAAAATAAACGACTTTAACAACTTCTTTGACAATCCTATTATCTGCATTTGTTCTACCACTGTTTATGAATAGTATAATAATTTCAAATGTTATTAAGTGTATTTTATTTTTTTAGAAGCATTTCAGATTCCTAAGATTTAAACTTACAGTACTCCTTCTAGAGCGGTAAGGAATCACAATCTGGAAAGGGGATTAAAACATGATCAAAATTGTCATGATTTTGACTAGAATCATCAGCAATACTGCCAATACATCAGTAAATTTTTTGGGTATGGAGTCCCCGAAGATTCCCTATCAAAAGATTTTTATAGAATCCTTAAGGACATTCTTATTTGTATTTATTGTATAAACTATTTATTGATATAATTCATTTACTATTATTTTAAATATTTATGTATTTTGTATTTATTTGTTTACTACATTTAATATGTTATTTTACATATTCCTCAAATTAAATAAGACGTGAAAAATAAATAATAGTAAATAATATAAAATAAAAAAAAAATAATGAAAAATAACCATGGAAGGTTGCACAATCAGGTCAACGTCTATCTTGCGATAAAAAGTGGCACAACATATCTTAAGATGTCATACGAAAAAGTATTATTTCCATCTGTTTTGCTGACAAGAAAATGTATCCAACCAATAAATCCAATAAGTCGAAATCTAAATAATAAAAAAAAAATAATAATAAATAAATAAATTAGTACTGTAACAGGACTAAAATTGAAACAAAAACAATCCCTAAATTAAAAAAAAACTTACTATGAGCTGTTTTCAAGTTCATCCAGTAGCTGAGAATAAAAAAAAAAGTTAATTTTAGTAGTAAATGAAGCAAAAAAAACAAATTAATTATTTGCATGAAAAATATTTTTAGTTAATATATAACATACTTGTCAATATTAACTTTTCCAAATTTATCAAAAAGTAGTACTACGTATTATCTCCAAGTATTTACTTAAGTGATCGCTATAGGATTATTGCAAATATTATTTGCAGAAAATATTTTCTTCCACACCTAAATGTTTTCCTATGAGCCATCTCCAAATGTTGAATTAAAGTAGTCAAAACCTAAATAATAAAAAACATATATATAAAAATTTGGTAACAAACTACAATGAATTTAAGAAATTTATTTCAACATCCAAATCTAGTAGCCAAAGCCTAAAATAATATGAAAAAAGAACTTAGTTAATAAAGAACGAAATTATAAAAAAAAAACAAATGAAATAAGCCTAAAGAAAAACTTACGGTAACTGAAACTGTTACCAAAATCCAAATACACTTAAATATTAAAAAATAAAATTAAATAAAACCAAATATAAACCAAACAAAAGGGCCTCCAAAATCCTAGAATGAAATCTACAATAAATAAAAAAGTTTCTTTACCTCGTCAGCATAAAGTCCAGTTCATCCAATTTAACTCCAAGAAGCTGGTGACCCTATAATAAAAGAAAAAAAAACATTAGAAAATGTTTCTCATAAATTAAACAAAAAACACCATCCCTTTACCTTGTCAAGATAAAGTCCAGTCCAAGAGTCCGGTGTTCATACAAAAAGAAGAAATAACATTACAAACGTTCCTTAATTAACACATATTACTCACTCCATTTACCTGTCCCATTCATCTCAAGTCCAGCGTTCTACAAAAAAGAAAGTGTATCTAAAAAATAATAAATAAAGTATGTATTTATTAAATAAAGAAAAATTTTAGCGCAAAAAAACGAGAGAATAAAAAAAAATAAAATGATAATTTTAAACCGAAAAGAATTAGAACATTATAAAAAAAATTTCGTTTTAAAAACCGAAAAAGAAAAAAAAATTCAACCGAAAAAAAATAATATAAAAAATATTGATCAATCGCCAATACCGATCATTTTTCGCAGGTTATACCATAAAGTGGTTTACTTATTTTATTAACTTGCTAGAAAGGTGAAACAGGATTACTCGTTTTTGTTTACCGGATCCTGAATCCAACGAACTCAACAATTTCTTTTCAAAACATAACAAGATCCTTATTAACAGTAGGGCCTTTAAAATAGTTCAACACCTACCTGAAAAATACGTCTTCTCAAGATTTTCTGATGAATAGTGTAAAACTAAAGAATATATTCAACAAGAAATTAAAGGAAAAGGTGGAATGCGAAGCGAACAACATCTTACAAATCGTAATTCGTCATACTGTCCTGGTTGCATCGAATTCTATGGATAGATTATCAATATTATCATTTCAATCACCTCCTCTGGTCATGGTCAAGGATTTAACAAAATACATTCCTATGGACTCGTGATATTTTCAAACAACTATGTGTATTTTAAATGTTGCTCAAATACACCTACAAATGAAATCTGACATCCTCATTACTTAACACTCTGAAAACGATTCCAACATTTACACGTAGTACTTTTAGTGAAAGATAATAACGGCCTATTATTATCATTCTGATGTTTTTATTTATTTTTTTTTAATTAATGTGAAGAATGCATATCTACTCTTCATAAAAAATAAATTTTAGTATTTTAGTAAATATAGACAACCACTTTACCACAAAATCCTGACAACCATAATATCAACAGACCAAAATCCAAATCCCTGTGATTGACAGTCAAAATCCTGAAGTTTTTTTTTAAAAAAATATATTTTCCAATTAAGCATGTAATTTTAAAATGCTGTGGTTCTTAATTATATAGTTAAAATATAATTTAAATTATTTGCAAAATATTTGTAAATTTTATTAATACTAATGCAAATTGTATTAATATTAAGTCAAATTATTTGTACATGTACAATATATTACTAGATTACTATGTAATCTATTCCTTATCTTCTAAAGTTAGAAACAATAAATTGTCGGCATTTCAGGAGATCATGATTTGTATCTATCGGATTTTTGATGTTGGGATTATAATTGTTGATATTATTGTCAGATCCCTAGATCTCCTACCATGGATAGCTCCCATAATATTATGGTTGTCAGGATTTTTGGGAGATCCTCCACCGTGGATAGCTCCTCCATGGAAACTTGCCTCTTGTTACTTAAAATATTATTGCATATAGGTGTCGCTAAAAAATGGAAGATATTATTTCGAGGTTCGTCACATATGGTTCATTATTTTTTTTAACATTGATTATTATTTTTATTATAGAATACTAATAATACGATGCACTAAGACTTTATCAATGTATTTCTATCCCAACTATCTATACTCTATTAAATCCTATTCTAACTACATTTTTTATTTTATTTTATTGTTTAAATTGGGGTGATCATCCTGGGAAAGTTCCAAATGGAGCAACTCCGAGTACCGGTTTGTATTAAAATTATTAAAATTATGATCACTAATTTAAAGTCGATAATCGTCACATTTCTGTCTTCTTTATTTATTTCCACATTCTTTTATATTCCTTTTTATCCAAAATAAAATAGAAAACAAAATAGGATCGAATTTCCATAGTGTGAGTTTTATAAACAAATGAAGAGCGGCTTAAGTATATCTATGCAACTGTAATCATATGATCAAAAAAATTCGTTTCACTATAAATAGAAGCTGTTGTTTCTTTTCCTCTCGCTAAATTAATCATTAATAATAATAAGTAACAAGATAGCGTATATATAATACACAGATCCAATCTGTAAAATAAATCATGAAGTGCCTATTTACCCTCTCCCTTGCCTTACTTTTTCTTTCCTCCAAAGTTTTGTCACAAAATCCAAACATGTTTGATTTTCATATAACTTGTAATGATAACGCATCACCAGCATGCAGTGCCATGGATACATACAATCGAGCTGGGCAAATCATTTCCGATAATTTAATTTTAAATACAAAAATTATTGTGGAAATTACGGTTGAAAGGAGGCCTGAAACTTTCTGGGGTAATTATGCTTTTCAATTAACATTTATTATTAAATTATTGCTAATTTCTGTCCTTACTTCCACTTGCTTTGAATGTTTAAATAGGTGCTACTTATCCAGCGAAAGTATTTAACAACTTAGATGATATTAGAAGATATTTTCCTACAGCGCTAATAAAACAAGTACAGCCTGGTTTTCCACCTACGGGGACAGATATTTTCATCACAATTAATTCTAGTCGTGATCCAGATACGTATTATCCTGGAACTGGTCAAATTCAAGCTAATCAACATGATTTTCTTGAGTTAGTCCTTCATGAATTACAACACGGACTTGGATTTGAAACAGTTTGGTATCAATTACAAGGCAATGATCTATTTCCGGATTTTGATTATACTTTGGACAATAATGGTGTGGTTACATTTCAGTCTTTCAAAGAAAATATATTCGATTATTTCCTAGTTGTTCATCCTATTGGTAGAGGTGTTGAACGTACAACACCCTATGTACAGGCCTTAAACACTATGGCTGGTCCATTCGGTAAAACTTATAATAACATGGGTGATTTTTACAATGGAGTCATTCAACAACAACAACAACAAGGCAAATCATATACCAAATCTATGTTATCCATGGCTACATTGCCATATAGAATGAGCTTTATGGCAAACGATGGTAATGATCCTATTGCGCTAGAAACGACTTATAATCCCTTTAAACTAGGATCAAGTATTTCTCATTTTGCCAAAGATGTTTATTCAACCACGTCAGACTTTTTATTAATATCGGAAAGCCAGGCAGGTAAAACATTAGAAGACAAAGTTGCAGCTTATGGAAATGATCCGGGAGAGGGTATGGGACCTGATTTGAGGTCGTTGTTGGCAACTATGGGGTATATATTTTCAGCTGGCACCTTTTTTATTGTTTGGTCATTTAGCATGCTTTTTATTAATTCCATCTTCACTTTCTTATTTATAATTAGTTACGAACTTCGCATTCCTGGCAGCCCTCCTGTCAAAAGTTCTAACAAAATTACTACCAATAATTCCACTGATAGTAAGCTCAAAAGTGTTGTAAACAATAGGAATAAGAAAAAACGTATTGTAGCATTGTGATACTCCATATTTTTGGTCCAATTCGTTCATTTTATTGTTATATTAAATAAAAGAAATTGGATGATAAATCATATAGTATACTGTAGATTATGAAAAAAATAAATGAAAGATTAACATTAGGCCGGACCAATTGATTCTCTGTTTAACAAAATCCCCCTTTCAAAAATTTGATTTCTTACTATACATATTAAAAAAATTTTTTTATTTAATATTCCCCCACAATGGAAATCTAATTTTTAGATTTCTTTTTTTTTTACTTTTTTTTCCCCCCCTTCATATTTTCAAAATTTAATAATTTAATAGTAAAAAAAATAATTCAAAAAATTTTGTAAATTATTTTTAACCTCCTCCTCCTCTCTCTTTTTTCAATAAAAACTCTTGTTGAACAGAAAATCCTATTGGCCTGGCTTTACATACCTGTAACTAATGTTCTACATATGAATATAAGCACTTCGTGACAAGCTCCTTGCCGCCTAAACCCAAAAAAAGGAAGCGGTTGTTTACTTTTTTTGGGTTTGAGCGGCAAGTATAGCTGGGTTAAATGCGAGCAACGATTTCCGCAGGAAAAAGTCTTAAAGTTCACAATGATTTTAAATAATATATTTCTAGAAAAAGTAATAAGCTTGAAGAACTCAAAATTAGAAATAATTTTTTAGCAACTTGTTGGTCGAATTAGTCATATTACATTGTAACATATAATTGGTTTTTTCGTAATAGAAACAATAAATTTTCGTATCTAAACAACCACCAAGAGAAAATTTTCCCTGGGTAAACGAAATCTAGTCACATGTTCATAATCGTGAAGAGGAACTTTTTTGCGAAATCAAAATCTATTGGAAGATGGGAGAGAACGCTTAAGCAATTTGTATAGTCTGTCCAATGTAAGAAATCCAACATCAATGCTTTTTATCTTCCGCAAATTTTGAGCCTTATAGAATCGCCATATAGTACCAAGGAACTTCGATGGGAAATATGGCCACGTGGTATAACGATTAGTGATGCAATTGAGATAGAAAAGCTCTGGTGTGGATTATTATTTCAAGAAGACTCAATAACGGATTATTATTCAAAGATAAAGAGATATAATGATAACGTCAATCTGCGAAAAGCATCTCGAAAGAGAATTTATTAGAGAATTATCACCAAATATTAAGTGTTTCGATTTAATGGATTTTGAATATAATCACGACAGTATTCAAATAAAGTCAACTATTAAATTCTTTAGATCAAAAACTAGGTATCCTCAATTAAGGTTGGTTGCCGTAAGTAACGATTATTATATATCGAATTACGGTTGTAAAAGCTGTAAATTGGCTGTAAATACTACACCATTGTGATCCCTCTTGACGTATTGATTCAGGAAGAAAACGACTAAACAAATCTTGCAACCATGCTTAGACTTTATATCACAACAGCAAAGATTGGCTAGTTATATGTCTCCGATCGGTACATACCAAATTCTTGATATAAACAAGAAAAAATGAATGATAACTGTAGACTGTCTTACATTTAGGTAATTGGCTATGCATAGATTCTCCGGAGCGGTGATCTTCAGCTCGGAAGACATCGCACAAATTTCTGCGCAATGATGTAATAAGTGACACATAAAAAATGTATATATATATGCAGTTTTCCCCGAACAAATGTGAGAAAAATGAGAGAAAAATTGTGAAAGAGTGTCTAGTTGCAACACAGAGCTTACCCTATGAGTAAATAGTGCCGACAAAACCATATGCTATGAAAGGCTGAGGACTTTGCAATTTTGAGATCGCCAGGCGTTAGTCCAACTTGGAGTCTTCAGGTAGATCTCCATGTGAAAAGGTATGAAGATTCCGTATTCATGTGCTTTCAAAGCTTTCTTGACAACATGCGACAATGCTAATCAATCTTCTTATATCCTTACCTTTTTTCCCAGCAAGATATAAAGTGTGTAGTGTATGCTCTATAAAAAATTTTTTAGAAAATTGATCACAGAGTTTTTTTGGAATGAAAACTAAAAAAATGATCATTTATCGGAATTTTTCCAAGAAATTTTTTTATAGGGATGTAGAGGTTCAGTCAACTTTCCCGTGAATTTTTTAAGGTATGTATAACATATTTGGTAGAAATGATGCACTTTCACCGACTACGTTTCTATGGTGTAGGATATGACAAATAACAATTACCCTCTGCTTTCGTTTTAAAGATGATGATGGCAGTAATGATTTTTCACTCAATATTAACACTCAAATAACGCAAACTGTTGATGATCTTAAGGATGCGCTTATAAGAGGGAGGCGTGTTACTTACAACAATGTTACAACAATAGATGTTAGAGATTTTTTCCCTGAAACCCCGACATTAATCAAGCACATGTTTTCATATACATCCATAGTTAGTACTTTTATTCACATTATGTAACCGATATATTCGCAATTTATGCATTAGTTGCTACTTCCGGTGACAATTTAACTTATCGAATGAAAAGCGGGTCACGTACAACGATGCAATGGCTATGCGACATAATAAGAATCATGAAAATGTTACCGTGAACAGACTCAAAGAAAGCTATCAAGGAGGAAAAAGCACCCGAGTTTGATAATTTCGCTGTAGACAAACTTAAATGAAGAAAACGAAAACTCAAGGTGGATACTGGAGAAACTTAGCAAATATTTCCTTCCCGCCAACTGACGAGCACATACATATAATCGTACAGCGCCTGTTGAAACGAAAGAGTTTCACTGCACCGCAACGTATGGGCGTAAGAGTGTGATTTTTCAATGGACAGTGACCCGAGAAATGGTGACGTTGGAAGATTTTAAGAAGAAGCTTGTGATATTTAACGTTTCCGGATGGGCATATTGTAATAGGTCGTGTAATAGGTGGCGCTTGCTTGAAGAATAAATTTCAATAGATAAAATGCGTAAAAAATTAGACCAGGCAAGTTCAAGTTCCCAGAGTGCAATAGTAGAAAGTGACACGGTGGTGATTGCGACAGGGCGTAAAGTTATTAAATTTTCTGCTGACGGGGAATTATTGAGCATTATCTGGACTGCTAACCCAAAGGTGGATCTGGAAATAGTTTCTCCTCGTATACTTTCCCAAAGATGAAAGCGCTTTTTGGTTTGAAGGCCGACGATTATAATGAACTACCTACTTTTGTTGGAGGTGAGAAGAAAACACCAAAAGAAATCCGAAATCTGGTTATAGGTGAATTTTTGAGATTGCACAAGACATCCCAGCACATCACGAGGAATTTATTTCCCGTGTCATTTATGGTGCGGCGTCAATATATGGAGGTGAAATAAAGGTTTATCCCCAGTATGAAATCTCCGGAAGTCAGGGCAAAGGCCCTAATGTACGGGATTGTATCAACTGCTGTAGATTGGGTAATGATCAAGCTAGTTTCTAGCTCTGATAATAGTGAAGTAAAAGTGGATGTATTGTTAAGTTCGTTGTCGTCTTTCCATTACCAATCAACAAGGCTATATTGGCCTTGGTGGAGCCTATCAAGGACTTGTTTGGGTAAATCAAGTGGGTATTTGATAGCCAGATTGAATCTCAGGAATTATCGAAACGGATAATTAGGATAGAGTATAGCATATTAGAAACTTCGTCATGTACTAAGGGCAAAGTCCCGATCCTTTGCATTTATTTTTCGCATGTATTAATGTTTCTTGAAGTTATAAGAATAAATTTGAAGCATTTATGTAATCAAGGCAAGGAAATTAATGAAAAATCTGCCCTCCCGGTAAGCTGTACTTACGAGGGGAATTTTTTCTTGGCAAAATTTCAGCGAACTCGGTTCGCACAAAATCACGTGTTTTATTTTATTTGAATGCTTGTATATAGGTGGAATCTGAGATTGACTTAAACAGGAAAATGCCAGTGAGTCTGGGAAGGCCGAGCTTTTAAAGCAGGTTGCGGAAGAGAGAACCAAGCATGAAGTTGAGAATGCCGAGCTCAAAAGTAGAATCGAGGAGTTAGAGAAAGGTAGGACAGATACTGTTGCTGAGAATGGCGGAAGTGGGGATGACAATGAGGAGAACAAACAGGAAATCTAAGATATTTTTCCCGAAGAGGTTGACAATATACCTAGCTTCATTATAGACCAGTGTGACAATGCCACTTCTACGCCATCTTGCGTGGGTGATCATAAGTCAATGCTTTCTTGAACGAGGTGCATAAGAAAAGGGCTAGTGACGAGATTAGGCAGAGAAATAGGGAAAAAACTTCAGCATGAATCAATTACCTCTAGTAACAAGGTGTCAGAATACTGCATCTACTACTTCTGTTCCCATGAGCGAAAAACGAACAAGGTTTGGTTCGAGAAATAATTTCATTCATGGAAGAGAAACACATGACTGGAATTGTTCGCCCAAATAATGAGACTTCAATAGAGAGAAATGAGTCTATATAAAATTGAATGTGATACTAATGTGATGCGGAAGTAAATGCAATCGAAGCTAATAAAAAAGAAACATTGCGTTGGTGTTTCTATGCTAGAGAATTCAAGAGCATGTATAAAGATTTTATGGTCAGCAATAAAGTTGGGAAAAAGAAAGCTAAATGTCAGGGTATATGATTTTATTATCAAACAGCTCCCCGACATCAAGCATGTAAGAAAAACACAGAAAGCTTTGAGGATTGACAATTTATTCGAAAAAATAGGAATGATCAAGATTCAATACATCAAAACATATAGTGCCGATACTATTTCAAAATTTCTAATTCTCAGATTCAAACGATTATAGACCGAAAAACCAAATATGGAATTCACTGGTGATCCCAAGGATGAAAAACAAGAAGATGAGCAAAGTATCCCGATCACGCCAATATTTATGACGAGACAGCTAAATGGGGCGAAACCTATACCTCATCATTTTTTTTCGAATCTGCATCATGTGAGCAGTGTATGATGGTACCATGTGCGGAAATTGTGATGGGTAGTGCGATACATGAATAATTTTTTAATGGTGTGCAAAAAAAATTTTTATCACCGTATTATGTAAATTTAGTTATTAAGTTTTTTTAAAAAGAAGCGCAATGTAATAATTATAGTAGTTATACAATACTTTTATTTTTCTTACAAAATTGAATGTTCTTTATTACAGCTATTTGCAAAAATAACGGACCACCCATTTCTCCGAAGATTCATACGCAGTCATACGCAAAGATAATTGATCGGCAGTAATTCTGGCCAAATTATAATTTTGGCCAGAATTATAACGGCTATGCCGATCATATCCTTTTTGGTGATAGCCGTTTCACAAATTTTGCTTTTTTCAAAATTCCCTTTAATATTTAATTTCCTAAAATGGAGATTGTAATCCGGTCAAATTTATAATTTGGCCAGAATTATACCGCTCTTGTGCGTATGACTGCGTCGGAGAAAAAATGAATTGGGTGGTCCGTTATTTTTGCAAATAGCTGAAAACAATAATTAACGCCATTTCTTTAAATAAATATTAAAAAAATATATAACTTTGTACTCCATCATTCGTATTTACCTTAGATTCTGATCCCACGTTCTTAAAAAAGTAATTTCAATAATTATTAAAAAATAATTTACAACTTACGAATATATTAATGTATTTTGAACAATTAGAATAATTATATTTTTTCTTTCTTATTTAAACATTTTAAATCAGCGAAGATAATTAATTTATTACGTTAAAACAGATAGTACAAAAATAAAATATATGGCATTATTGATACGGAAATAATAAACCGAGATAAAATAAAAAATTCTGTACGATACAAAAATTGTACGAAATTGAAGAAAACTTACTATAAACATATAATGATATAAATGCTAATGGTATTACAAATAAATACATTCGTTTTTATCCTTATATTCTGTAGTACCTAGGGGTTAGATCAACTCAAATGTTACACAGACTGATCAGTGATCGGCTGATCGCCAGATTATGTAAATTACTAATTCCCTAATAAATATATTAGCAAAAACCTTTTTTTTCGGTCCCGAGGGGTGTGACTATAAAGGGGGCCGACTGTATGTATTTGTACTGTACAGTGTGTTGCAAAAAAAACCGGAATCATGACGATCTCACCAAATTGTACGTAAAATAGCTTATTTGAAAGATGGAAACCCATTGATTTTATCAATAATAAATTAATATGGAATTTATTTTAGTAATTTTTCTATAATTAAGCTTATAATTATATTTTTCTTATTTAAAAATTTTTTATAACTATTTTAGAGCAAATTTATATTTTTTTTGCATAATACTTAATATTATAAAAAAATTTTTTTTTATTCGCAATTTTCCCATTTATCTTGATAAAATTTGAGAAATTTCTAGTGAATTTGCATCCATTTTTTAATTTAAGAATTTCATGTCAAATTTTTCTTTAAAATCAACATTTGTAGTTAATTTTCTCAAAAAGTAAAAATGTACTAGAGTCCTAAATAATGTCAAAATGTAGCCCCAATATTCAAGTTTATTTTGCATTTTAAATGATAAAAATTGGTTTTGTTTTAAGTAAACTACACGCATTTTTGTAATTTGAACCATTTATTAGCATTTTTTACTATATACCGAAATTGTGATAATTTATAGAATAAAACTCTCATCATTTTATCATAAAGGTTTATTTATTGCAATTTTTTTTTGATATTTATTTTTTGGCATTATTCTTAATAATATTTGAGTATTTTAAATTAAATCTAATCCACCAATGTTTTATAAACGTAATTTAATTTTCTGTTATATTTTTTAATTTGAAATAAATAATTATTGCTGATTTTTTCAAAAGATAATGAAATGTTTATAACTTCAAAAGATATCAAAATGTAGCCTTGGGTCTCAGGTTTATTATACAATTTACATAATGTAAATTGAATTTATTTTGGGCGTATTAACATGCATTTTTATTACGTGAACAGTTTTCCGGTTTTTTTTTGCAACACACTATAAATTACTGTGTTTAAAGTGAAAGATCTACCGATAATCAATATAATCTATGAAAAAAAATGATAAATCGGTAATGAAACTGCACGAAAATATTACTTTTTTTCGAAATATTCTGTCTATATTTTTTAAAATTTTGGATCGGCTGTTTGAAATACCTCAAAAACATATAAAATTTTATTACACACTTGAAAATAATACATAATAAAAGAAGAAAAGGCTATTTTAAAACGTTTTACATAAAAATATTTAGTATATACTTGTTGAAATCTCGAAAAAAAGGATATAATTTTATCTTTCTATCATAAAAGAGTAAAAAACATATAAAATTAAGAACAAAGCAACCAGTGATCTAATTTTAATGAAAAAACTTCGCCTATATAAAGCTAGTGTTACCGAATAATGACAGTAATTAAGGGACGAATGGCGGATGACTTATATCGTATAACTACACGAATACCAACAAAATTCTTACTCAATACTACCTATCCAAGGTACTTCCGGTATTGTTCGTTAAGAATCGTCAAGGTAAACACAAATATAACGATTTTATTAAACAGGTGTAAATTCGGATCTTTACAACAAAGTGATAAAAAGTGACAGAAAGGGATAGGAAATATATCTTAAAGATATTTAACGACAAAATAACTACAGAAAAATAGCTATATGGTAACTACTCTATCAAAGAGTTGGCGGAAGGTGTATTTATATCTTATTTTATCTAACCGTCATCTCTTTTTCCTGTCATCAAGGCAAAATCTAATCTATAGATGTCTATTGATGGGTTATTGATTTCGTAATATATCAATACAATTACAATACGATTATAAGCCATTTTTAATAAAGTACAAATGATAATTTTAGACGGTTAATTACTATTGAGCTGGCTCTTCCTATTGCATCCGCTAACGTTTGATCCCCAAAGGGCTTTACCGCCATATAGAGCTCAGGTTGCAATCCAGAAACAAATTTCCAAGCTTGTAAATTATCGGGGTAGGCGAAGGCGGCATCGTTAACTCGTTGATATAGTTCCTGGATAGACGAGGCATACTCATCCACGCTTTCGTTCGGTTGTTGCTGTCTCTGATCTAACTCAGTCGCCCACATCTCTACCATAGCCGCAGTTCGGAACCGAGTAAGGAAGGCATGTTCGAAGTTGTTAACGTTGGCTGCTGCTGCCCAAGCGTTAATAGGCGCCAATACCGCTGCTTGATACCAAACGGCAGCTGGTCCTTTTAAATAAGCGGGGACAACTTGTAGTTTTCGTGCGTCGTTCCATCCATTAGCCGTCGCAGTTGCATTAAACTCGTTTAACCAGGTGATTGGATCTTGGTTTCCTCCGTTAAACGTCGGTACTTGCGCAACGTTATGGTTTCGGTTTTGTAAAGCATTGTTATTCGCGGCTACCGTTGCGTTTAACGTGTTCATTGCGTTTCCGAGATTATTAGGCGCTAACATTTGTCCTGTCAAGGCCTGTACGGCTGCTGTCAAGGCTTGTATATCTGCTTGGTTGACTTGAGGAGCTTGGTTGAATCGGTTAGGAGGCTGTCCTTGACCTTGATTATTCTGAAGATTCGACATATTTTCGTCGTCAAACAGGTATTCTAGGTATAACGGTTCGTTAATAAAAAGAAAATTTCTGGGATATCGTAATATCGGAGAGGTCGGTGGTGTTATAAAAGACAACTCGTATCCTAATGGTTCGTCTTCGTGCTGATAACAAACAAAAGGGTCAAGGTTGAAGTTCTGAAACCTTTCACGAGCGGTATATATCTTGATGGCTAAACGGTCGTAAGATAACGAGGCGTTTTGATATCTAATACTTGATATTAATTTTCGTATAAGATATTGCTGTCTTAATACCGTTCCTTGGCTATATTCGTAGAAATATTGGACTGTTTTTGCAGAATAAGATAACGTGGGAATCTCTAATGAATACCAGTTCCAAAATCGTAGGAAATATCGGTCTGGTATTGTGAGAACGGGATGACAAATACAACAAGAATCGTCTGCTAATTCAAATAGGGGAATATTAGGGTATATCCGGTGTAACTGATCGTGGCGTTTCAGGAGATTTCTATTGTTCATACAATAGGAAAGATTATCCTTTGTTGTCAACTCAATTCAGGGGTAATCACACGGTCAATTTTTGTTAGTTTCTGGCAGAAGGCACCAATTGTTACCGAATAATGACGGTAATTAAGGGACGAATGGCGGATGACTTATATCGTATAACTACACGAATACCAACAAAATTCTTACTCAATACTACCTATCCAAGGTACTTCCGGTATTGTTCGTTAAGAATCGTCAAGGTAAACACAAATATAACGATTTTATTAAACAGGTGTAAATTCGGATCTTTACAACAAAGTGATAAAAAGTGACAGAAAGGGATAGGAAATATATCTTAAAGATATTTAACGACAAAATAACTACAGAAAAATAGCTATATGGTAACTACTCTATCAAAGAGTTGGCGGAAGGTGTATTTATATCTTATTTTATCTAACCGTCATCTCTTTTTCCTGTCATCAAGGCAAAATCTAATCTATAGATGTCTATTGATGGGTTATTGATTTTGTAATATATCAATACAATTACAATACGATTATAAGCCATTTTTAATAAAGTACAAATGATAATTTTAGACGGTTAATTACTATTGAGCTAATTTCCCTACAATAACTTCTAATAAAATCTTATATATAAACAATACAAATAAAGAAAATAAATAATATAAATAAATTATCTAAATAAAATAAAATAACTATAAAAACGATATATAAGTAAATCTATCAAACAAAATCAATATCTTTAATATAGTTAACCGATATACACAAATCATATATCGGCGTAAATCGTCTCATAACACCGGAAATCGACATGTACACAAATGTACCGAATTTCATCGGATCACCATATAATATCGGAAATCACATGCGCAAAAATTCGCGTAACACTAGCATATACAACCTTGACTTCTGGGATAGATAAAATATGTGGAAAAATTAACAGATAATATAAATAAGATTTGTCACTTTATTTATTTATAGTTTTGTACATTATCTGTTATGCTTTAATTACATATTAATTATTATTTATTAACTATTCCGAGGTATTACTTAATGGAAAAACTCCCCAACTAAGCGCCACAGCTCCTTTAACAATTCGATTTTCGACTTTATGCAAAAATGCTATGAAACAATAATTATTAATTATTTTGGATAACAAAAAGAATACAACTATTAATTAATATTTTCTTTTTGAATACCCGTGTAACTGTAAAAATGGCAAATTTAGTTAAAATCGTGGGGATTTACAATTAACTTTCCAGAAATGCTACGTTCACGTGATTTGGTGCCGATCATTTATCTTCCCCAGTAACACCACCTAGGGGATAGATAAATAACGGGGCCAACTCAGCGTTACACAAGTTAGTGGTCATGACCGAACTGTAAATTTATAAGAAATCATAATGTTTTTAAAGTGGAAGATCGACCAATAATTTATTTTAATTTAATAAAAAAATTTTTCTGCTATGCAATTTTTTCAAAATATCGTTTCTATATCCTTTAAAAATACGATCAAGCTTTTAAAATACCTCTAAACCATAGAAAATTTATTATACATTTGAAAATATTATAAAATAAAAGAAGAAAACCTATTTTTGAATGTTTTAAATAAAAATAATTATATGTCACCGGTCACGTGGAGTGAAATTTTATAAAAGTGACGTAGGTGAATCCGATCATTTCTAAAAGTGTACATCAGCTCTTCAACGAACGCTCCGGTTTTCATCTCAAATTCGCTAGTGTTGGTAAAATTTCGTTATAAAGAGAGTTCTTTATATCGAGAGTTGACTGTATACTCATGATAATCAGTAGTTAATATTTTTATTTTAAAATTAAGACAATGACGGGAGCCATACAAGTCTGGAGCTGGGCGTGGTCACGTACAAAAGATGCTAAGTTCTAACACCAAGTATAAACCCAACCCTCGCGAAGATCGTACTGTACTGCCTTAAATGATAATAGTTAATACCTATAATACTGTACTTAAGTACGTGCGAATTTTAAAATCATGTGGAATGCTCTAATCAACGTTGATCGACAACGACATGGTACAACTCAACAAGTATTTAGGTTTTATTTTATTTTTCATAAATTCAAATTTTCCGTTGCTTTACGTTAACATGACCCTAACTTTTATCCTATATTATTAATAAACTGGTTAAACTGAGACTATTAATATAATATTTATATTTCACATTACAGTACTTTAATGTTAGTATCACAAAAGTTCTAACGGAATAAAAGCTAGAATTTTTTGATTACTTTAAAAATTGTAAGATAAGATAAAAAAAAAATTTTTTAGTTTAATCCAAAAAATAAAAATTTTTTTTTTATTATAAATCCCTACTTTTCGCACTATGTAAAATTTTCTTCTATTTTTAATATGCCTCATTTATAAAATCATGAAACTATTTGAGTTTACCAAAGTTTATTATTATTTTTTTTTATTTATTTATTATTAATTTTATTGAAAATATACAATTTTTAAGACTTACTGATGCCAAATTTAACGAACTCAACGTAACTTGTGCATCATATGCAGTAATTGTATCACATCCGTTAACAAAGGTATTGGAGTTTTGTTATTATAACCGAATATTCTAAGAAACGAATAGGGTCGATATGCTATTGTCATACCTGTCTGATGAGATGGTAAAATTTGGTGGACATTAACAAGTTAATGATCATAGTTGTCAGCCATTATGACGTAATCAATTTCATCGAGAATTAGTAATCAAAATTATATATAATGAAAATTTTGTGATTAGTCATATGGTGAGTGATTTGGCAGATTTCACTTCATAACAAACCTGTAATAGTGAAGACTATATTGGTGATGTTTTTATATCAAATTACGCGTCAAGATAATCCCACATCCCACAAATTCCATTAATTTAGAATTTCTATATTTCTATTTCTCGAATTTATCTTAACTACATATTATTGAACGAAATTTTGTTTTCGGTCTAATTATATATCTGATTCCAAAATAATTGTGTAACAATTATACTATATTCACATCATAGTTCAATTTCAGAAGACAAGAAGACAACGAACTATTAACCAAAAGATTCTGAAAAAATTTGTACTAAAATATACATTTGAACTAATTACAAATCCCAAGTTTAATAAACAAATAATATTTGGGACGAGCAAAAAAATATCTGACGTAAGTTTTGTTACTCCAAATAAGTTGATGATATTATCACTAATGAAATGAAAAAAAAGAACGAAATTTATATCTTATTTTTTTTTTTAGAAAGGAGTCATTATTATGCTTTGTATACCTCATGAGAAAGTTCCTTAATAGTAGCACTATCAAGATTAAAAAAAGACTAATTGCACGATATACTTTTCCTAAACCACCTTCTCTAATTTCCTCTATATTGCTAAAATGCTTTATATTCAAATATTTGTTGTTGAATGGATCTTCACAATCACAGTTAAATGTTACGCTTCCTATGTACATATAAAAAAAAAATTTTTTATGGTATCACAAAAGTTTCTAACGGAATAAAATGCAATTACACTATTTACTTTAAAACTTGTAAGATAAAAAAAAATTTTTTTTTAGTTTAATCCAAAAAAAAAAAAATTTTTAATACTCCTTTTGCTCCATTTATACAAAATAAAAAATTCCTCTGGGATTTTTTAACATAACTCATTTAAAAATTCTTGAAAATTATTTGAACTTTACTAAAGTTTTTATTTATTTTATTTTATTCTCTTTTTTATTTTATACTATTCTTTAATTTTATTTTATTTTATTGAGAATATACAATTATCCGTTAGCAAAAAAAAGAGAAAGACAATTTGTTAAATGGATTTCCTATATATAATACAGAAATGGATTGTATCGATTCGATTCGATTGGTTCATCATTCAATGCCAATTGCCACTTCAGCCACATTTCCTCTTACGTAATAAATATAATTTGTATTACTATTTCTTATTATCTTAATTTTTTGTGTGGCAAATTTGTGAAACTTGACTTGAGTTCCTTTTTTAGTCAAATTTTTTTTTTGGCTTTGCCACCAAGACAAAAAAAGCATACGTAACGTAAATCACGAGTAAATTAATATCTCGTGACATTTTTATTTATAGTAAATATGTGAAGTTTTACAAACGCAGTACTGCAGGAGTATGTTACATGAAGTTTCATGTTATCTTCTTTGAATGAAAGTGTAACATCTTAAAATGGGATATTTTCAATGAACTTGAATGAGCCCTTATGAACCAAAATAAGCGTATTGAATGGTTTTCTCTGAGTAATTTTCTCCGAGTCACATTTCAATGTATACAGTCGATTGCTCATTTGCAGATCTAACGATTTTTTAAAAAATCAATAATAATTTACAAAGATTAAATGACATGTGACGCAATGCGTCATCGTTATATGTTTATATAAACTAACATGTTTTGTCAAATTCGATTTATATATTAAAAATTTAGTAAGCGTTGAACTTGCCCAAATTTATTTATTACGATGCTTATATTATTTAATATCAAGCTGGATAAATAATTTAATAAACCAATTAATATGAAATATTAGCCTTATCTTTGTATGTTATTTTGATGCATCTGTCACTACAGTAATATGATTACTTGAGACCAAATTATATTGTATTTATTGTATTTAAAAAGAATAAAAAAAAAATAATAGAATGACAAATAAAAAAAAAACATTATCTACTTGAAATAAACAGATAATTAATGTTAAATTCGCTTAAGTTTTTTCTTAAAAATTATATATTTTTTTTATCACTTACAATCTTACTTTTCATTATACCCTCGTTTTAAGTCTAATAAGTACAAAGAAAAAAAAAGAAAAAAAAAATATTATACTGTATCGAATTGAATTTTGACTGAGTTGTAGTATCGCGGGATGATATTGTCGAAATAGCTATGAAAAGAAATCGTATATCAAATTTAGTTCGAGATTTAATTTTTGTTGCCAAGTTAATGTAGAGTTGCATTTCAAATCATTTACATCAAAATCAATTCCATAAACCTTCTTGTTTAATATATTTATGATCAAAGAAGGGTTTAAAAATTTACAAGTAACATGTCGCGTATTAATAATATCATTTGGAATCTTGCAAAAGAATTCGTAATCGTAATCGATATCGCCATTTTGATCATAATTTTGTAAAGTAAGTTTACAAGTAATATTATAGATGTTAAAATCATCTAATGGTTGATAGAATAGTTTAAATTCATAATCTTGCTGTGTACTTAGGATTTGGTCTATTGAAGTATTCGAGGGGTCGCTAACAATGATGAATGGATAAAAGTCAATTTAGCATCAAAATAAACGTTAATACAAGTTTAAAAATTTTAGGACACGAACCTTTTTAAAATTTTCTCTTGTAGAAAAGGAATATCTTGTTTTAAATTGAGCTCGAGATTTAATTTTTGATACCAAGTCAATGTATGTTTATGTTTCAGATCATTTGTATCGAAATCAATTTCATAAATTTCCTTATTCAAAATTTTAATAACCAAAGAATGTGGTAATAATTTGCATGTAACATAATAACTAGCATCTAAACTCCGATAAAAGAATTCATAATCGTAATCATCGTTGTAACTTTCCGAAAGTTGTAAAATCATCTTAAAAGTAACATGATAATAATTATTATCATTTGGTGGTTGATAAAATAATCTAAACTCATTCAACCGTTGCACTGGTTGATAGTTTTGAATAAGTTGAACTCTCATTGTTGATTGGTTTACCAAATCTAAATCAAGTGCTGCGGTAGAAGACATTATGTTGCCTTTAGTTTCCGTGTTGACTCTTTGTATGGTTTGAACGTAAAATATATTCGTATTTAATTTAAAAAGGAATTTATGAGATATAAAATAATATCTTTTTGAGGTAATAAAATTATGAGGTTGCCAAAAATAAGGGAAATTTTTTTTTAAAAAAAAATAACAAAAATAACGTCGAAAATATTATTACGCGCTAAGCGAATGAGACGAGAAAAAAAAAATAAAATCTGATATAGAGAATAAAAATATTGAATGTTTTAAAGGTTCAGAAACCAGACCGTTTGAAAGTTTTATGTTCTATTTGTGAATAAAAGAATTTTTTTTTTTTTCATGCAAAAATGATTTTGAATAAGGCGTAAAGTTTTTATTGAATAGTTATAAAGTAGCTCGTGTTAGGCAAGTGGAAAAAAAATAAATAAAAGTAAAAGATTTATTGTATTTTGGAAATTTTTTTTTTTTTTTTGAAATTCGTCGCGACGGTCCTTAACTCCTTATATAAAAGTTAGTATAATGTAATACAAAAATACAAAAAAAAAATTTTTTTTTTATACACATGATAATAAATTAAAAAATCATGTGAGCAAGAAGGAAATGTGATGTACACTAGCCGAATGCTATGAAATTTATGAATCCTGGTGGATAAATATAGCTCAATAAATAAATTTTGATAAAATTTATTTAACCTTAATCTTTTAAAATATGTGGAAATATTTTAAAAATGTGTACATTAAAAAAAAAAATTTTTTTATTTCCGCTTTATTGTGTATCCTGCCTGTGCCGCCATGTCGACTAGGCTACACCAATTTTTTTATCTGTTTTACATAACATAAGGGATCATTATTCTGGGGATTTGACCAGAATTATCATTAATTTTGACCGGAATTATAATTGCATTAAAATTTTTTTTATGATACAAAAACTTTTGGCCAAAATTAAAAAATATCTTCTAATTCTGACCTAAATTATATGTTTATTAAACACTGCAAAATTTGAAAAAGGGTTCCAGATAGCATTATTTCTTCGAGAACTCGACATAACGAAACGAATCCCCTTTATAAGATGTTTTTATATAAAGAAAAATCTTAAAAAATCGCTTTATCGTAAAATTCAAGTTCTGACTGAAATTTTTGCTTGTGCCAATTATTATAATACCCCCATAAAATACGTATGTAAAAAATAATAGAAATTAGTAAACCAGTCAAATTGTCGAAATGAGTACAAAAATGTCTTACGCGAGGCGAGAAATTCAGATTCAATAAGACGAATACGAGTCATCCAATTTTAATTAATCTGCTCTATCGATTCTACTGTAGTACCCTGGTTATAGCAGTACCAGATACATACACAAGCAGTGCTTTATTTAACGACAAGTGACACTCTGAGGTTAAAAAATAAACTGAATTGATCCACCTATATTAAACGAAATTAATTTGTTTAATAATATATAACACATGATCTATTTTCGTTTCCGGAATTGTGAATAATGTGGATATGAGTGGTACAAAATTTTTTTGGCAAAACTATTTTCCCCAGTGTTACTTACATAGCATCTCCAGTAATATTGATTTACTCTTTTCCCCTTTTACTCCTTACATTGCCACAATGTAAACTAACAAAATAGAGCTTACAAAATGTATCATGTTTTTTCAAAACTATGAAGGATTTCTAAATGAATAGAGTGTTGCCTTAAAAAAGCGCTTAAATTCGAAATAAACTTAATACAGTCAGACTAACCAATCAGAATCATTGAAATTCCTAGATCGATTTCTTTTTTTCAGGTAAACAAATGTTCTTAATGCACCGAACTTAATAATACAATTTTCAAAATGTATTTTTATCAAAAAAATTATTAATAAAAGAAGTATATTTATGTAAAGATGCTTGTAAACCTTCTCTACTAATAATTAAAATTTTATAAAAAATTCAATGATTAAGATTTATCAAGTGATTTGCTGTGCACTTAATGTTGACCAATCTAATTTAATGCTGGCCAGAATTAGGATAAAATCGAATAAACAAATATGGCTGGTTTATAAATATGACTTCGGTATAATTATAAGTAGATGTTTAAGAAAAAAGTTTGTTATGAGTCAAAATCGGGTTATCCCGAATCGTTATATCGAGTTCTGACTGTACAACTCTCAAAAAATAAAACTTGGGCCGGATAGGATAATTTGCTATAGTGATATCTACTGAAGTCGTATATTGTATAACTTTTTAATTTCTTTAATAATAGTCACTGAAAAGATAACGAGGAGGAAAAAACAATACATGAAATAATACGAATGTATCTTATGAAGGAGAAAATGAAAAGTTAAAGATGAATATTTGTATAATTGTATTGAACTTTCATCTTTTCTTTGATTATATTTTAGGAAAAGATGTATCATCAAAGAAAATTATGAAATTGAAGCTGCTCATCACAATTTACATCTAATTCAGAGGGCGATGATTTACCGTAACAAGAACTAAAGAAAAGGTAAGATGTATCCATTTTAATATATTATATATGTACAGCAGATTATGACTTAAATATTATTTTTACCTATTAATTTCAGTTCATCTTGTGAAGGCAACTTGGTGAATGTAGTTTGCATTTTGTTTCAGTCGGAGACTTCTCAAAATTGCAAAATAAGCGTTCCAGTAAGTAGTAACTCAAGATTCAATTGTTAAGCATGAAAATGATTATATTATTTGAAAGTGATGAAGAGATATACATATGAGCAGATTTGACTTATTTACATGAAATCTTGGACAAATTACTTATAATTTTGTATATAATGAGAAGGTTCTAGTATTTGCATTTTAATCTTTATTAATTTCTAATTGCATTTAAGGCCAAAGAATTGTTAGAAGAACCACTTAACAAACCAAAAGGTCATTTATGATTAAAAAATGTTCAAATGACATTATATATAACACTAGAAATAGAATGTATTGGGAATGATAATTAAATTTTATAATCGAAATAAAAAACTGTTGAATTCTTTTATATTAAAAATTTTATATTTACCGCATATTTGAATTACCAAACTATATTTTAAATAATAATAAAAAATTAATTCCATGATTGGATAGTGTTTTATGTCAAAATTTTTTTTCCATATATTATACTAAAATTTTATTGGTTAAATAGTTACCGAACAGCTCATATTATGATGCAGCGTCTATATACGAACCAAACCTTTTGGAACGGAGAGTTTATATGTTTATATTCAGTGGTGACTGTAAATTGGAACATTTTCTAAATCCTCTAAAAATAATCTTCTCAAAATATCTTGTCCATGTTTCATAACACAAAAGCCAGAATCAAAAATCCTCCTCCTACCGGTTATTAAAAATATACATGCCATGTACCGATGATGTACATGACTTCAATTTGGAACATGTTTTAAATCTCCATTCCAGATTGTGGTTCCTTAGTGGCCTTAAACCGGTTAAGATTTTTAGATCGGCTCTAGAAGTAGTAGGTTTAAGTCTTAGGAATCTGAAAGTCTTGAAGCATCCTAAAATTAAAATATAATTAATTATATCATCTGACACTATATATTAATTATTGTACTGTTTTAACAAATTAGCGGTAAAACAGATACAGATCAGATTATTATTTTAACTGTTGATTGTAAAGCCTTTTATTTTCGATAAAGATAAAATTTTATATTATCTTATAAGTTAAAAAGAGAAGTAATTAATTAAACAAATACATTTTCTAGCCTTTCAGATTGTTAGGGCGGGGCGTCATAAAAAATTTTTTAACCGTTTTACATGTAATATCAGAATTTTTGCTACATATAAGTATATAACACTTTTCCTACTACCAATTGTATCCGATTACAGTCGGACCTCTATGTACCGATACTGTTGTTTTGCTTGGGAATTATATCGGTATATCAAATTATCGTTACATATACCGTCATCAGTGAATCATAATACGGGCCAAAATCCAATTCTTGCCAGCATTATGCAAACTCCAGATAGCTAATATGTTTAAATGTCATATGATTTGGATTGGGCGTACCATTATTTGATAATTCTATATATTATTTTATTTAGGTAAATTAGATAGTGATACACTTTAAATATAACAAAATAATAAATGATGTTTTCAACTGATATTCTTTGTCTAACCCTCGTTATTTCAACCAGAAATTAGTGTTACGATCTGATGGATTCGTCATCCATTTAATAACCTTTATGCTAACTCTGGCCAAATTATAATGTTGGCCCGAATTAATACCAGTGTAACCTAAAGTAAGTACATCTTACTTTATGCAAGGAAAGGTATGGGTACACGTTACATTGATATCGTGAAACTATATATAATATCGGTACAATGAGGTTTTTTTATTAATTGTGAAACGGGACAGAAAATTAAACCATTTTTTGTAGTAAATTTTAATAATAAGTGATAATAATCGATAAAAATCATATGTATGTACCTCGGTATTTTGGTTTGTTTTTTCTATATCGAACAACTTGAAAGTAATAAGCTTTTTTGTGTGGATAGATTTTGTTTTTACGATTATTTTCAATTTGTCAAAACTTTTCGATGTTCGGGTTAATTGATTTCATGATAGCACAGATCGTGTTTACAGGTTTTGCACGAGTGATCATTAATGGACTTGCACGAGATTTTAAGGAATCCACATTATTTAACACCAGTTTGCAAATGTCGGTGATTACATTTTTCATGTGTCATATTTCTTTTTTTAAAATGACAATTTTTGTTAATTCTGAGTGAAACTGAGGAAAAAGAATTTTCGTTGTCTTTATATTTTAATTTTTCACTTCAATTAAATATCATTATAACCTAATCCGATAATGATAGCATTATAAATTACTTAATTTGACATTTATATATAGTATTCCAAATATTAAACAAAATAATAGATTGAAATACGTTTATAAGTTACCAATTGTATTTTTATGCGTATTCCCATTTTATATTAATTTTGCATTTAATAAACTTTACGATTTTTTTTACTAAAAAAAAAAAGTAATAAAAATAATTATCAAAATGTGAACATTACTGTATTATTAAATATAAATTAAAATGATAATCATAAAAATGCCAAAAACGAAAGATCCGTGACAACATTACATGCAGTATACTGTATATCAGATATGTCAATTCATTGTATCAAGATTTTATATTATCAGATATCCAGTAAGCCGAACATGAATCATGGGTTAATTTAACTCAAACGGATAAATAATAATTATTTATTAGGTAAATACCGTCAAGCACGCTCTTCTTTCATTTTTGTTTTCACTGTTTTATATCATAATAAAATGATGATAGTTTTATGTATTAATAATTAAACTTAAGTTAATGAATATAATTTATTTTTATATACGATAAACAACAAAAATTTAACATCGCCAATTTCTGACTATTGATGATCTACAGAATGAATTTGATCCCACATTTTTAGTAGACTATTAAGAAATAATTGAATTCATTAAGCATATATTTTTAATAACAGATTTGTGAACTGGTAGAAATAGGAAAGAATTTCTTAATATTACCAAAACTCCTTGAGGAAGTCATCTGTTTGATAACCAATCAAAAAATTTTTAATTGATCAACATCACTGAGTCAGGCACGGAACATAAAACTCGGGTTTAATATTACTTGCTGTTCGTAAATGAATCTTTCTTAAAGAAGTTACACTTTGCTATAAAATATTTTTGATACTCACACACTACTGAGCATTTAGTTGAATGCTTCAAAAATATTTTATGCAATGGAAATTATTACTAATAAGAGTTCTAATTCAAAAAATATGTTAATTGCTAAATGGAATTACAGTCAGACCTCTATGTACCGATAATTATCTGTATGAAATGGAAAGGATTTTTCGTCAAATTTACTAATAACCGGCAGAGTATTTTACATATTGATTTTTATACATATTTTATTTGCAATTAAGAAAAGCAGCCCCTAACCCATATTTTATATAATATATAATTTGGCCAGCACTGATTGCAAAGAATGAGTTCTTAATTGTTAAAAAATACAATATACCCAAATATACCCATAATCTCCAGCCGACGATGTTAATAGTAAAATTTAACGAAAGTGTTTAATTTTGTAATTTTGGTTCTCATTTAAAATTGCAATTTTGAAGATATCCTCATGATTTTTTTAATGAGAGATAGTCAGGAAGTCAAGAATTTGTTTGGTACTTTTAAGAGTTCGAAATTACAATAAAACTGTTTCGGCTCCAGATTATGGGTACTAATAAATTTATATATAAAATTGCCCCGCCGATCATGAATGAAAATCTTTCCATTTGCGAATTTAAGGTGTGGGTAAAATAAAATAAGAAATGCGGCTGGATCATCATTTTCACATTTATTTTTACGGTTACGCAAGGATAATCGAGCCCCGGAAGAATCAGGTCTTTCCGGGCTCATCCGGTTCCGGAGTTCCCGTTTATAGTGTAATTGTATATATTTATGAATATTTATTTATCATAAACATTTTTTATAGTAGTGCTTTAATTTTTCTTGTCATCTTAAAAATAAAATATTAAATGTTACGCAAAAAAATTCCAAAGACGAAAGTACCAGCACCAGTTTATAGTTTTTTTTTTTAAAAAAAAATTCTATAAGCATATAATGTAATAAATAAAACATTTCACTTTATTTTCTTCAAAAGTTAGCGAAAAAAAATTAACGTCAAAGTTTAAATCCAAAATAATTCATTCATATCTAATATTTAATGTCAAAATGATGTTTTTACTTTTTAGCAGAGTACGATAAAAAAAAAAATTTCATGAAAACTTGAAAACTTTCTATAAAGAAAAAAAAAATATTTATATTCGAAATTGATCGTGATACTTGAGATGGATAAAAATATTTCCACCCGATTTATTTAAAAGAAAAAATAAATACACTGATAAAAGTACAATATTTATATTTACGGTGATATGAAAAAAAAAAATGCAACAATGTGAATTTAATCAATATTTTGTTTTACTGCGTTGTTTTTATTGTACCGATAGCGAAATTAAAATCTTGATATCTTATACAACGATATTTGTTTTACTATATACATTTGTAGTTCACATTTTTATGATAAATACGATGAAAATTTTTCCAATTTCCCCAATTTGATAAACTTAATGTCCCTCACTCTTCTCGTTGAAAATATTCGAAGCAAATTTATCATCCTTGTTGCGCTTGTGCAGCACAAAAAAAATTCTACGAAAGTGTTTAAAATTATTATCATTCCCTCCTTATCCTTTTCCCTTCAACTAGTAGAAGGTATGTTAAAATAATTGTTATGCCTAATAAAAACGAGAAATTTTTCATTAGGCCAATCTTGTGAGTCCATGACTTTGAAATTTTACGATAATTCAATTAAGCCACCAAAAAAAAAAAAAAATTCTTATAACGAAGTTTCGACACATTTAATATTTCCGAAATTACCACTAAGATAACATTACCCCTAATAAAAAAATAAAATACAAAAGTTCGTAGTAACAAATTTGTAAAAAACGACAGTATATAACAGTATATACAATGTATGACGTATATGTATGACAGAGAGAAAAAACTTCGAAAATCGTTTGAAAGTCTTCAAAAGTGTTAAATATACGGAGGAGATATACGGTGAGTGTAAAAAAAAAGAAAGAAATCAAAAAAAAAAAAGTATTTACAAAGGAATATGATATTGTAGTATTGTACAGTAATAGTGTGTTTATTTATTTGAAATAAGTTTTTTGGAAACAATAAATGGTTAAATCAATAACCATAGAAGAAACTATGAATTGACGAATTGTTCGTCAATTGTGGAGGAAGTGTTGATAAAGTTGTGATTATGTTCAATTGGATTGGTCCATTATTATTTATATTATTTGCCGTTAATTTCCTTAATTTTCTTTCAAACCTTCGTTTGCAGATCGCTTTACTAATAACTTTAGACGATTTACGAGACATTTTCAAAGTATACAATAATTATATTTGAAAATTTATTTTTTTTTGAAAATAAATTTCCTGTTTATTTATATTGTTTCAGATCGGTCGTATGCACGATATTATTGACCGAAACTTTTATTGACTTATATTTTTACGAATATTATTAATATTATATATTGATAACTTATAACAGTTAGTTCGGGTTTTAAAAATATTATTATTTTTATAGCTGACATTCGGATACACACTTTTGGAATCGTAATAAGTTGCTTTTGGAAACGTAATAAGACGTTGTAATTTACGGATGTGTTTGTTAATAGTAATACCGATAATACCGATTTAACGATTTAACGAGCAATATACTACGGTAAGCTACCGACTATATACAATCACTTATTATTACCCATGACCGAATTTGTCTCGGAACAGATATAGGAATTAATTGCATAATTATTTTTTCAATGAAATTTTCGCAGTATAAATAATTCTGCAGGGTTTATTAAAAGAGATCCCGGAGATTCCGACGCGTTAAAAATTGGGTATTATGAACCTTTTTAAGGTAAAAAATTTCAACGAGTAATAATAAAGAAAAAAGGATTTTTTTTTTTCATTCTGAAAATGTTAAGATTTATATATTCTTTCGAACCAATTGACAAATTCTTAATAAAAAATGAAGCATCCAATCAATCTCCTTTTTTATAATTAAAACGCGATTTAAAGTAAGGTAAACTTCCATGTGTACTAAAAATATCTGGAAAAAAATATTTCATGATTTTTAACGTATTTTACAGTATAATAATTTATATTATATTTATATAACACCTCTATATTATATTATTTATATATAACATATAATATTTATTTTACAGCCATTTCACCAAATTTTAATAAATGACTAATAAGAAATGATTATTATTCTTATTATGTACTTAATCTAATATAATTGGCGTGGACAATTTATAGTAAATAATAGTAAATAATAGTAACAACAATAATAATAGTTAAGTATATTAAAACATTTTCATTTCAATAAAAAAACTATGTGTTACGTATCAAAATATGAACCTGATGTGGAATGCTTGTTTCAAAATTTAAAATAGATTTATTCTAATGATTTATATTGTAAAACGTTAAATTAATAATTGACTTATCGTATTGATATCTCTCCGCTACAAATTATTTTGTGATACTAATAGATAACAAATTTGATTATCAGCCAAAATTACGGGAATACATCATTTTCTTACCACGCATTTATACATGTCTCCAAATAAAAACAAACAAAAATTAATACACGTACGTATGATATTCGGTTCGACCTTATTCCGTTTATATATTATATTCTAACATATATTAAAATTTCTTTTATCAAATTAATATTATTCATTTTATTTATCTATTTATTTTTTTTTTTATGCAAAACAAAAATGACTGTTATCAAATCACGCGTTGTTTCTATATCAAAGTCAATTATTGGTCAATCTACATAAATTAAGAGTTTCCGAAATAAGGAATGCCTAATCAGTATAATTATAAACTAAGGTAATATATTAGAATGACAATATTTACAATATATTTATTATAATATCAATTTTTTTTTCTTTCATCATTATGCAGGAACAAATAATATTCATTTTTCTTTTTCCCTTTTCGTTTCATTCAATATAAACAAGTAATATCATTCCGATATTTATTTTACAGTTATTCAGTTATAGTTAGATTTATTTTGTTGTTATCATATTGATTCTTAAGAAATATTATCCAATAACGACGGCATGATAAATTACTATTTTGCTAATGAATAATTTATATATCACAGTATACAGAATATTGAACAAAATAAATAGTTTTACAAAATAAATTATTATTAAATATATTATGTTTATAAATTACAAATTATTATTAAATTTATTATTTATATGTATATGCCGAAATGAGTGTAGCATTTATACTGCAATTATTATATTAATCTTATATAAAAATAAAGTAAAAGTAATAACCAGTTTTATCAAAAATGTGAACATAGTAATAATTATAAATAGTAATGATTTCAAACGCGTCACTTAAAAGTTTATGGCGATAGAAAAGAGAAATAATGTTTCGAAGGGTAGAGAAATTTTGACAAATGTTTTAAACGGTCATATCTAATAATAATATCTAATCGTAATTGAAAACGAGTGTAATTCAAGAAAAATCTCACCCTTTAGTTTTTATTAACTGTACTTTCTTTCTTTTAGTTTAAGCACCAATGAAATTATCGGGTAAACCATGTAAAAGAAGTTTAAAATAATGAATTTAAGTTAGGTATTAATTCTATTTACAGTAAATACTATATACTCTATAAACTATGATCCAGATAAGTACAGTACTGAATATGCAGTTTATTAATTTATTATTCTTTAACTATTATTAATTACAGTTCAATATCCAAAAGAACCTCTTACAGATAAATAAAAATTTATCAGCCTGCCGAAAAATTGGCCCACATTAAGCTTTAATGCTTCCCGAAAGTCGTTCTGTAATACTAATATAATCCTAATCAAGACTATCTAAAAACTAACAAAAATTCTTGCTAAAATTTCCGACTTTCCATCCCTAATCTATATTTGTACATCCAAACATCCAATTAATTTAAATTTAATATACAATAAAAAAAAATATTTTCGGGATTTTGACTCGTCGGATTTTGACCTCGGGGTTTGAGTTTCGGATTTTGGACGGCACCCTGCAAGGTTGCAATAGGACCCAGAAATATATATACAGGGGTAGGGTACACAGATGCGTCGCTATCATAGTGAAATTAGAAAGAGTAAAGTTTTGATTTGCGTACAATCTAAGAATTTTTCATCCATAGTTAGGTCATCAAGAATTTTTATATGTAAAAAGTTTTTTCGCCACCTGACCCTTATATATATATTTCTGGGTCCTACAAGCACTGCATGGCAAAATTAATCTGTCGGTAAAATGAAATGATTGTCGGGATGTACTAGCCCTGTTCAATCCAATTTTTTTTTTAATCCAATTTTTAAATGATTGGCTAAAAAATTTAGCAAAAATCGGAACGGAACGGAACAGAATAGACTACTGTAATTGTAATTGTCGGTGAAATTAAACCCTAAAATTTCAAAATGATATCAAACCAATTTCATTAAATATAATATTGCAATCATTGTTTTGGGTATCTTATAATAAATATCAAAACTGTGACGATATCAAAATGTTATCCGGTATCACGTGATTTTTTATAATTAAAAATGGTTATAATAAATCGTGTATCAGGCAAAATTCGTGTATCAGGCAAAAAAATCGTGTATCAGGCAAAAATTCGTGTATCAGGCAATATCAAATCACGGGATACCGGATAAATCACTTATTCGGCACTTCGAACCGAATAACTATTAAATATCGTTTAAGTGTATAGTATTCCCTTAAGTGATCAGCCATATAGCAAAATGTCAAAAAAAAACTCCATTTTTGGTGCAATATGAACTTTCGTAATACCTAACATAAAAGGATAAAACCTATATGGTTAAAAAAACCACGGTTTTGAACTTCTATTATTTGACTTAAAAATATTCTCCTTATTTAAAATTTTTGGTTTGAAACTTTTGTATGAAGTTTTAAAACTTTCGCGAATGTCTATTATTTGTTTCTGGCGAATGTGAAATAAAGAATATTATTGGTTTCCATTTTATTGGTTTAGTTGGTTTAGTTTTGAGTTAACAATAGCCATATAAAGTTTAATTTTTAGAAATATATTCATTATGTAAATATACACTATTTAGTTCTTTATTTTGTATACTTTGAACAATTTTAAAACGTAAGAATAAATAAATCTTTTTTAAAGACTCTTTAAACATATCAGATATGGTATTTTAAATAATATTAGATTTATTTATTATCTTGTTTTTTTTCTGTCTTGATGTCTTCGTCGGGCTATTTTAAATGTTACACAATGACTGATTTCATATACCGGTAAATTATTTAACCAGTTGTTTATCTAATAGCCACATGGCTGTGTTACAAAGATGAAAAACGCACCGTCCTTAACCTGGTCTGTTCTATATTTCATCTTTCTTCCGTAAAAGGCTCATTTCCGGAATTAATGGATCTGTGAAAGGCTCATTTTTACGGACGTGACACGGCGGATGTAAATCTCAGTTTTTTCAAAGCGAGGGTACAATTACAAATAAAATATGTATAAAAATTAATATGTAAAATGCCCACCGGTTATTATTAAATTTGAATCCTTCCATTTCTTGCGAATTTAAAATTTAATAAAAGGATAAAAGTATTTTAAAAAATTTCATTTAAATAATTATCTGTTATATTTGCCCCTCCGATTATATTATTAAACTATAGTTTCACCAACTTCATAATATTACATAATATAAATAAACAATTTACCTTTATACAGATATAGAATAGATTTTCACAGCTTATTTTGAATGATTAAAAAAAAAAATATTCTCAACGCGCATTCTCATAACTGTATGCATGTGTAATATATTTCACAATGAGGTATCTTGAAATTTTTTTTTATGTCCGAAAGTAATATAATAATAAGCTGAAGTTTACAAGATAAACTCGTATTAAAAAGAACTGTAAATAAAATTTATGAGAATGATAGCTTCACAAATCTCCATTAAAATTTTGTAAATCTGAATTACTCAAACCTATTATTATAAATAACTTTATTTCTTCAACACTATCAATTTATTTAATCAAAGTGTTAAAATTACACCATATATATTCGTTATCAAATTATTTTCATCAAATTTAACGAAGAATATTATTAATTAAATTTTAGAATATCATACTTTTCAGAAACTTTTGTCACATATTTTTTATAATGCAAACCTTTTCAAATTTTCTTAACACTTGCAAATTTTCTACAATTTATTATTAAGTCCGCCTCCATAGTATGCATGTGTCCCGAAGTTACATAAGAATATTGCAAAAAGGAAATAGTGGTGATTTGTGGAACAGTGGAAGGACGTTTTACATTTTCGTCTTCAAGATCATAGTCCCTCCGCTTTGCTCCGGACAATTAACATTGACTACTATATAGGAACAACATTTTTACTAAAATTGAATACTTCTTTGAATACTTCTATCACATTAAATAATACACCTATAATAACGCATATATACTTGTGATGTGGCAGCAGGAATTTCTAATATTCGTTTGCCGGATGGTTGTGCCAAACAAAAAAGATGATGATCGTCCACTACAAATTGATATTGATTTTGATTATTTTTAATAATTCATTAACGAATATTCTTATAATATATTTTGCTAATTTATATTTAATTTGTTGGCTTTAAAGGAAGAAAATACGAAACTATTAAGAGCTTAAAATAATGAATTGAGGCAACAATTAGATGAAGTTATTAACTGCTATCTTACTGACTCCGGCAATCCCGCAGCATCAAAATGATTATATATATATATATATATATATATTATATGATTTTACAATAAATCAAATAAAGCAATGAACTTGTACAACTTTACTATTCAAACATGAAATTTTAGTCACTTTTATAAAAATTCTTAAAATTCTTGGTAAAATATATATATATATATATAGCTAGCAATATTTATTTAGTATCGAGTAATTACATTTAACGTTTTGTCACGTAACCGAGTTCTACTAGTACCATAAATAATAAGAAATAATTTTTAACAAAATTCGTAATTTTGTAAAATAATAAGATAACGACTCTAAGCGACTTAAACGACTATATCGATATGTTAAAATTTTGTAATAATCGGAAAATATATTTGTGAAGGATAAAACGATTAAATCGAAACATACACACCACCCACACACAAACCCACACAAAACCAATTAGTTGATTATTGATACATTAAAAAAATCGATACGTTTATACGGTGGCGGGAATTAAATATACGAGAATAACGAGAATAAAAAGGGTATGAGAAGAAAAAAAGAGCGGAAAAAAAGAAAGTAATTGTTACTCAATAAAATTTTCCGATAAATGATCATTTTTTTAGTTTTCATTCCAAAAAAAAAACTCCGATATTGGAAAGAAAATGGCTTTCTCTATATTAGTAGTATCCATTAAAAAAATCGAAACTTGATGATTCTGTTTGTAGAGGAAGTGTTATGATAGTGTCTAGTAGACCATTTACATTAAATTGATCAAAATTATTTATTGTTTGCTGTTGGAAAGTGGTTCTTGTCAGATTAACTGCACTGTATAGTTCATTTCCATTATTAACTGTACTGGTAACTTGATTTGTTCCATTAAAAAAATCGTCAATAAGAAAGTTATTTGTGTTTTGCCGAGGGAAAATAAGTCGAGCATTTATTTGATTCGTGTTTCGTCTCCCTTTGAGTTTCCTGAGTTGCCTTCGGCTTTTAATTGTTTTGTATATATTATCGCTGGCGTCAGAAGATTTGTAAGCCATTTTATTTTTATTTTTATTTTTTTTTTAAAAGAAAATAATCCAAATTTATAATAAATCGATTCTCATATCATTATATAACATTGTTCCCGAAGCCTTTACTTAATAAAGCTAGAATTATAATCGAACCTGTCACGTTTTTTTTGGTAACTCCGAAAGTGGCTTGCTGGTTAAAATTATAAGATAATCGGTTAAAATTGTTGTATATAAAGTTTATTTTGGAAAATTGAACAGAATTTTTAATATCCTTGCGCGAACAATTCTTTCAAGTGGCGTTTTAAAAAAATCGGATAAAAAAAAAAATTTCTTACTATTATTCATTAATTATTCTTACATGTTGCTTTCATATATCCTTACGCGAACAATTCTTTCAAATGGCGTTTTAAAAAATCGGAGAAATTTCATTTCATGTTTGCTTTTTGTTTGAAGTAATATAATCGGGTAAATATTGATTTCAAAAAGGTAACGATCACAATAATGGGTTATTTATCTCTCCAAATTCGTTAACTAAATGATATATTACCTTTACCTAAAAAAGTTAACAAATGCGACATGCGACAATTGGTTACGTAGCTTGGATATTTTTTACTGAGAAATTTATTTACAAGTAACATCCAATATAAACATATCCTAAATAATACTAAATCACATAATCGGTGTACACAAATAATAATTTTTTTAAGAAACTATTTAGATCTATGAGAAACAAAGATAACGAATGATATATATTATGCACATTTGAAACAACTAACGTTACGAATTCTAAAATAGGAAGGGACCACAATATATATTTTTTTATTTTTTTTTTTATTATTATGATAATGAAAGGAGATGCGGGTTCTCCGGTTAAAGATTGAATTTTAAAAATATTTAGACTAATATAATTGTGTATCAGAATATTCTATATTTATAGTTACTTTGTTTTGTTGTTTGTTTATTTTTTATATTTATAACTCAGTCAAATATATCAATTACTAATTTGCACTCATTAAAAAAACAATCTATTGATCTTAAATGACACAATCATATCTATGATCAAACATATATATATATTTAGCAATTTTTTTCGGAATTATTAATTTATTTAAAAAGGGAATCTAATCATCAACATCTTATCAAGACCCTTTCAAAAAAATTGATTTAGTAAATGAGTCATAATTCATAAAGATCCTGCATCTTGACGTACGTAAAATCATAAAGAACTAATATTTTCATCAATGATTTTAATTGTCTTTACAGAAAAGCCAATAATAACTACGAATAAATTTTCTTTGCTATTATATTTACTTTTTAAGCCAAGAGACAAAGAAAAAGAGATTCGTTGATTTTAGATGGATAGTCACGTCATTGTACTGCTGTAATTAATTTAGCACATATTAATTTTAACAAAATTAGAAGCAGAATGTGAAATGTTTGAATATATAATTTCATTGTTTCTTTACTAAAATTAATAGAGTTCAAATAATGTTTTTGTCAAACGTACCATAATCTCCGCCTATATATCATTAATAAACTAATCAAAAAAAGGTATATGACGACAGTAATGCTTTCGCTTGCGTAAACTGACGTTATGAATACCACTCGGCAACTTTAGAGTGAGTGGCAACATTAGTGTAGCTGGTAGGTCTAATAAGTTCCATTATTTGAATAATCGAATAAAAGAACGAATAATGATATTAGTTAGATCAAAAATTGTGTACGGTCACGTGAACATGTGTTACAAAAAATTGTACATTACAAAAAAAATTACCAACAAATGATATAAGTAAGGATAAGCAAAGAGGGAAATTGCATGGGGATAATTCCAATTTGTCTAAATATAGTACATTATTTTGATAGGTAGTAATTTTGTTAAAGATGTTGAAATAAAAGCTAAATCACTTAACAGTTAAGTCTTTTAAACTAAATATTTGCAGTATTGAGATCAAAAATAATTACATTACAACATGTAAAAGGATATCTTTTTAATAAAATTTAACTAGGATGATCGACGAAGCATTAATATTAGAAATTTTTTCATCGATGGAGTTCCGAAATATTTCTCGTTGTCCATCCTACAACAGTAGGACTATATAACCCCCATTACTATCTCATAAAATTTATTTATTTCAATCCCGGATTTCAATTTGCACCTATCAATTATCCTTGTTGCCCAGCTCTTAATACCTAAGCGAAAAATGATCGTTAAGAAGAAAAGATTACGATTCCCAAGCCTGAAATCCTATTATTTCTTATGCCATAAATATTTATAGGAGGTGACTTTGAGTTCTATAGTAACGTATCCTGTATTCCTGTTCAAGATTTTTTTGTCTTGCTTTGTTTAAATGAAACATAAATAGGATACTTCGAGAATGGTTATTTTTTAAGGATTAAACGTTCCAATGTAGTTAATTTAATAGGTTGATTGTATCTCATGTTTTTAATTAATTTAAAGAATTATTTCAATGTAGGAAATAGGAATGCGCTCGTTCCAAGTAGGAATGTAAATAATTATATTTGCCTAAAACGTTTTGTAAAAGCAAGTGACCAATTGTACTTGGAATACGTGCGAGATATCTGACAGAAAAATTTTTATATAATAATCGAGAGTTGAATTTATTTTAATGAAAGAAACAATTCATTAAAAAATTTTTTTATTTCTTCAATGGAGGGTTTTCTTTCTTAAAACGACGTTATTTATATAACATCAAACAAAAAAGCCCGAAATATATATATATATATAGAGGTCAGGGACATTTATCCTTATACAAAATAGCATCCGCTATTATAGATTTTTTTTTTGATTTGACGAAAATAATCGAGATAAAAGATCTTTGTTTGTATTACATTTACTTGTAACGAGTACTAATTTTGGAACACCAATGAAATGAAGAAAGAGTTTCTAAACGGAAAAAAGATTAGACGGCTAATTTTTTTTTTCCATCTTGTTGACATTTGGCTAATTTTCTTTATGCCTTTCAATCATAGAGATATGGAATTACTATCATTAGATTCATCTTAGTAAGACAATTAATAAAATTATTTAAATTTAAATTATTATACAATATTACAATAAAGATAACAATAATTATAAATTTGATTAGTAAAATGTTATATAAGAATATAAGTATTCGTTGGCGTATGAATAAGAATGAAAAAAAAACCATTTTTTTTTGAAAAAAAAGTTTGTGATACCAACAATCATATCACGAATAAAGAATACAATGCTTTACGTGTATAGTTCACATGTAAATCTATATTACACAAGTGACACAAGCCAAGAAATACCTTATTCAAATTTTCCTAAATTGGTCTTTTCGTAACCTTAACAAACATTTAACAGTTTATATTAACAAAAAAAAATTTTAAGCTTATCTAAAAAACATCAAACTTTATTTCAATTTGGAATTTTTTTGTATTTCTGAATTTTCAATTCTTCAAATTCGGCGAATTCGGCGTTCTTACGAGACAATTTAATGATAAACAACAGGTCAAAATGTTACACTACACTGAATACAACTTGACGGTTAAACTTTTTTGAACGTTACCCCTTCTTCGCGTGTAATGTCGCTATAGGTGCTTTTCAGGGGTGTATTTTCCATGAAGAAAAAAATATTTTTTTTTTTTTACTAATTTATAAAGTTTGTTCTGTTTACAGCAAATTTTGGAAATATCATTCTGTCGATCACTCGCCAAAACTTGATTATTATTTCTTTTCTTATAATAATTATTGTGGAAGAGTTAATTTCGAATTTTACAGTAAATAATTCTTCATAGTTTGTATTTAAATATATCAAATAAATAACTTTATAAACTGGATTGCAAATAATTGAATACAATATATACACTACCATACTATAATTACAATATGTTAGATATATTATCATACGATTATGTTTGCTTCCGTAAGGTTTCGAAAGGTACTTACATTTTACAATAAAAATAAATTTTGAAAACATTATTTTAATTTGGAGCCTCCGGTATATTGAATTTTTAATTCTTCGAATTCGGCGTTTCATTCATGAATAATATTAAACACTTTCAATTGTGAACGCCGCACGAATATATAGTTGTAGTTACAAACAAAGAAAGAAAAAACAAGTTAATATTGATAAATTGTTACACTACATTGTTTAAAGGATCACAAAAGCCAAGATTATAAAATATAAGAGAATTGAAGTTAATTGACCAATAGAAAAACAAAAGCACAAAATAAATTTAGAAGGCTGTTATTTAAATAGTTTTCACAAATTAGGTAGTTATTGTTAAAATGAATAAACGTTATTATTCTTGACACACACACATATATTTTAAATATATGTAATCGTGTAATTGAATTATTTCATACAATAGAAACTAATTATTCTTTTCACGTTAATAAGTAAGTATAACCATCAAAAACTTTTAAAAAGGAAGTCATTCACCTTCAAGTCCTCAGTAATAATTTATAATCTTTCTTCTAGAGGTTGGAAGCCGTTTAACCAATTAAAAACTGATTAACCAAGAGCCTTAACCGATTAATTAATCGGTTAATATTAAGAGTAAAACACTGTTACTTAAAGTGCAGTGTGAACTTTGGCTGAAACTTCCTCAAAGATACTCAAAATAATGTACTGCTATATTGTAAATTGTATCAATTTGTTTTTACTCATTCATATATTTGGTTGCAGAGAAGTCATATTTTATTATAAGAATTTGAGTTAACTACCCCAACGGCACCCAGAAAATTCTTCGAACTCGGCCGGCGTTATGCACTGACACGTGATCGAAGAATTTAGGATGTGATGAATAAAACGTGACAAATAGAATTTCATCTACTTGAAAAAATCTAAGTCCCTCAGATAAATATAAACAGTGAAACTCGGACAGGGCGTGACGATGTGATAAATAAAAACAGATCACGTGATCGAAAATTTTACTGGGTGCTGTTGGGTTATATCTAGGGGTTAGATAAATATACGGGGGGGACAACTCATAGGTTACACAGGCTGATCAATAAAAACCCGAACTGTCGCCACTATAAATTGGTTACACAAACGAATTTTCATATTAAATCGCGCAAAAATTTTACTTTTTTTTGATTTTTTCGACGCGTATAGATAGAGAAGCAGCCGATCTTAAAAGTTAAGGTTGTATATGTTAGCTCTATGTAAGTGTAGTTTTTTTATCAAAATTGAACCACTGGTTGCTTCGTTCTTAATTTTATATGTATTTGTTACTTTTATATTAGAAAGCTAGAATTATACTTTTTTTTTTTAGAGATTCCAATAAAAAGTTATAAAATATTTTTGCTTAAAACATTTAAAAATAGTGCTTTCTTCTTTTATTATGTATTATTTTCAAGTGTGTAATAATTTTTCATATAGTTTTGAGGTATTTCAAATAGCCGATCCTATTTTTTGAAAAATACAGAAAATAAACTAACGAAAAAAAATACGTAACGATAAACTTGAGCATTTCGTCATTTCCGAAAAATAGTTTTTATTTTGTGATGGGTTGATTATCGGCAGATCTTTCACTTTAAACATGGGGTATCGTTACATTTTACTAGTAACACATAGTAATTTACATATGGTGACAGTTCTAGCGATCACTAATCAGCCTGTGTAACCTATGAGTTGTCCCCCCCGTATATTTATCTAACCCCTAGGTTATATATTTGAGTTTGGAGAACACGTGACCGAAATTTTACATCTCAGATAATTTGACCAGAATTATGGTTTAGAAAATTTTAATCGATTATAAACCGATTTTCCCTTAGGTAAGATACAATATTTACCGTTGTAACACCAACAATTCTATGATTAAAATTATACCATGTGACCGGTGACATTTAATGTATGTGAAAAAAATAATTTTTGAGAGGCAAAAAAAAAACTGTCAATCAGATAAATATAAACAAGTGAAAACGCGGTAGCTGGTAGGTGTGATAGATCACGTGGGGTAGAAAATTTGTTTGGAAGATCAATTCGCACGTTTAACCAATATAAAATTTTAAAGCTGGATAATTCCTCTTTCCCATATAATTATTAGTAAAATGAGAAATTATTTAGAAATTTTAAAAAATAAGTCCTTTTTCGTTTCAATGCTATGCTTACATAAGTAGAGAATTTAAAAAGAAAAGGCATAAAATGGTTTTTTACTTAATTTTTTCAAATAAACCAAAAATTATTTATTTACGATATTTTGTTGTATACTGCTGTAGAACGATAATAAACTCTGCTTCATGCTCACTCCATAAATATTTTTTATGACTCATACTATTATTACATGTTTTTTTCCTGATGACTTCTGAATATTTTGTATTTTAATGAGATTTCTGTAATTTCTTTTTTTAAAAAAAAAAAATCGGAATTGGTAAATACATGTTTTTAATTTCAGTGAAAAATTTCGCATACAATATGATGTCATTTAACATATAGTAGATTAAATACCTTATCGTTATGTACTGCCGATATTAAATTGCATGTACAATTATTGCATGTACCGATGATGCATGTACCGATAAATTTGTACATAATCTGGCCTACATTAATTGTACCGATATTTTGATATACCGATATTTTTCCACAAAACAACAGTATTGTTACATTAAAGTTGGATTGTATAGTATAAATTATTATCTATCAAATTCGAACACCCATATTGAAACCCAAATACCCAATACGAGCCCACCTTTCTCTATAGTAGCACGAAAGTATACATGGGGCGTAATTATTTCAGATAATTCGGCGTAATGGTGAAATATATATATTACACCAAATTTTGTTCGAAGATTCATATGAAAATAGTATTACACCAGTATTATACCGGTGTAATGCCGAATTGGTGTAATGTATCATAATATTTCGGCATGGCTTGAACCTAATTCACCCATAGAAAGTGTGGAAATTAAACGTTAAAAAGGGAAGAAAAAAAATAAGTAAAAGAAATGTCAAACCAAAATGAGAAAACCATGGTTAATTGTGGAGAAATTCTAACTAATCCAGGTAGTATTGTCTGGTGACTGCTTGGAAGAGGTTTGGAGTTTAAGTACGATCAGATTTGTACTATGTATGATCATCACTCGATGAATGTTGGAGATAATATCCTCAAAACATTTATCCCACATGACCAAATTGGTGACACCTGCATCTTGTAAAGTTAAAGAAATAATCATGAAATTTTTATACATTCCCCGGCATTACCACTTTTAGAATAATTTTTATGGGTGATTCGATCATATCAATTGATTGTTTGTTATTGGTTGTGTTTTCGAAAGGTCTTAGGACTTATGGTCTTTCAGTCTTAAGATTGCGGAATTTTTCGGTGTTACTGGGGCACTCCGTTCACTCGATCCTGCTGGGCTGGGCCAAATATAATGTCCAAAAGTAAGAGCACGTAGAACTGAGCAGGACCATTTAACATCTTTATTTCGAACAAGCTATGAATCAGATCTTTAGTTCTTGGAATATTTTAAATTATCCCGAAGCCTATTTTCATCCATATATCCATTTATAAGCTTGACTTATCTTATGGGATTTTAACAGGTTGAATTAAACAATGCTCCAACATTTAAAAAAATCATTTTTCTTTAATTATATATATAAATTATATTTATTATTTAATGTTTAATATATAAATGTGAAGATAATTTAAAAATAAGATGGAAAAATCTCGAATTTGATTAAACTATAGTAGCCCGATAATCCATTTATAAGATTATCTAAGGTTAAAAGGTTTAATGTAAGAGTTTTCGAAGATAAAAATAGGTCAAATGATCCGAGAAAAAGCAATAAGTTGATGTATATAAAATTGTTAAAATTGTTAAATTTCAAAGGATGATTATATTTTAAGATTATCACTAGCTATTTATGCATAGAAGTTGTAAAAGTTGTGAGCAAACCCTTGTTGATATTAAGTTCGTTGATATTGTCCATAACATCGACCAATCATCTATTGTTTGTTGTTGTCCACGAGAACAAGATTATTTCCACGCAAGATATTATAAAATGGAAATAATAAATCAAAAAAAAATTTAATGAAATAAAAGCAATCCGAATGAGAAAGAATAGAAGATTTCTGGCTTCATAAAAGAGTTATGAGGAACTATAAGAGGAGAGAATTAAAGGAGATGTATATAAGAATTAGATTAAATATGATGATGATAAATAATATAGCAAGAATGAAGGAAATATCATAAAAAAATGATAATATTTTTTTTCTTAAAAAATGCAACAATACAAAATACAACAACCTTTAAAGTTAGATGATATATTTTATCGCCTTCTTCTTGGAAATCGTCTTTGAATAGGCATTCTTCTCGGTGGGGGACTTCTTAATAATCTTTCAAATCTTCTTTTGTAAACATTTTTATAAAAACCATGAGACATTTTCACTGGATTATTTTTGTTCATTTTTTTTTTGAATAGAGGCGAAAAATTTTATTTTGACAAGTAGTGAGATTTTTTGATACTTATATTATTTATTCAGCATAATATTACTATAAAAAGCATGTTATTATTCGGTCTATAATAATCCCGAAAATTATATTACCTTGAATTAGTTAAAATCCTTTATCAATAGCTCGATTTATAAACAGCATATTCGGAATGAAAAGTTAAAATGTGTGATTATAAATGCCAGTAATCTTGAATCATAACAAGAATCTCCCATATACAAAGCGCTGGATCTTATCAGCATATCATGAAACTTTGTTGTCTATTAATAATGAACATGTTTCATGACTTTTTGACTATTGTTCTGTTTTTATTTTTTGTTTGAATAACTATTATTCTGATAATTTTAAAAATGAGTTTTGGAATAAAGTTTTTGATCTGCACGTGATTTAAAGCACTTCAAATAGTGATATAATTGATGTATGTTATAATGTTGCTTATATAGTATATTAACGACATTATTATAATATTTTCTACTACATTTTCCGGTAAGGATCCCACAGGTAAATTTCTGTTAAATCAAACATTAAAGTTCTGTATATATATATATATAATATAATGCATATTATATGCTATTGTCTCAAGTGATTGAAAGATGTCTACATAAAAAAAGATTAAAAGAATGGCAACTTAGAATTTTATTTATTTATATATGACCCAATCCAATTATTACTGTATATATATATAAAATATATTTATTGTAATATATAATATATCTGTTATTGTATATAAGCCACATTAGTATTATAATGAATACTTTTATATATTATTATTTTGAAACTAATAGAAAAGTTGATGATGATGATGATGTTGTTGTTGTTTATTTTATTTTTTTTATTTATTTAATTTTTATTATATTATATTTTATTTTATTTTATTTTACTTTTTATTTATTTATTTTTTATTTTATTTTTATTTATTTTATATTTAGTTCACGCTTTTGAATTTGAAATGTTAATCACGTGATCCAGTATTTTTGTATTTCGGAATATAACTAAAGTGAAGCTACATCTATTAACATTGATAAGAATGAAACACGTTACACGTATCCCGTACCCATATCCTTATCTATTACTAAATTAGATAGATTAAAAGAGAACAATAGTCAGGCCACTCATAATTTGTAAGACAATAATATCGTCTAAAATTGAATAAAAATATAAAAAAAAAATTTTTTTTTTGTTGTAAACTAAGAATTTAACCAATAGTAATATACCCACGAATATATATTATGAATGAAATCCTAATTTATGAACTTGTGTTAAACCATATAATTTTTTATTAAACTCTAATGAACATATTTTTGGCGAGTATAATAAAAATTTATATTTGTGCTTCAATTTGCTATTCACGTGATTTATAATTGACTGACACAGGTCATTTTTTGAAACCTTATGTTTCTTTTAACTCTTGGAACTCTCAATTTTCGCGAAAACAAATTTTTTAACAGGTAAGAATCAATAAACTTTTATATTACAGTAAAAGAATTAAACTAGCAATCAACGCTTTTAATTTTAAAATTTTCATGCTATATTAGAATTATCTATATCATCTATGCGGTTTATTATTTTAATTTTTCCTGCAGTAAAATCATCGGTTACGAACAATTGAACAAGTTAATTATATGATTGTGAGCCTTGCTGTGGGGCTGCAACAAAAGCTGGTACTCACAAGCTTACAAGATAAGCACATGCTCCTACCATGCATAGCAGCATGCTGTTCCGACGAAAAAAAAATAGGGAACATAAAGACATACAGTCGGCTTCGATGTAACGAAGTAAGCGTCCGGGCCGATCAGGCTTCATTATGAGAAAATTCGTTAGCGAATTATTCGATGTAGTAGGAAAATTTGGTATATAGGTTAAAGCAGTAAGTTTGCTTATTGAAAATTTCATGAAAATCAAAATTATCTTCGTTGTACTAAAAAAAAAATTCAAAAATTCGTTAAAAATAGGGCTATTTTGTACACACGGACTATAATAATCGCTTCGTTAAACGGTATACCTAGGAATGGAATCGGTTCAAAATGAGTCGACTCGAGTCGATTCTAGAACCGATCCTAAATTTAAAAGATTCTGGATCTCAAACTACTTTTATCCATAAAAACCGTTATTAGACGAAACCGACTTTGAACCGATTTCAAACCGACTCAAGTTGAGTCATCAGTCAACTAGTCAAGCTTTTGACGATCACATCAATTATTGTTTGAAGGCCAATCAAAATTTATCTAATTGATCATTATTACTGTGTCCTAAATTTGACACATGTAGCTCATAACTTTATTTATTTGATGAATATGAACAAAATGAAGGGAGAGAAGGGAGTAAGTGGAAGGAGGAGGAAAGAGTGGGAAGAGTGAGGGCAATAGGAATGGAAAGGAGAGAGAGAGAAGAGTGAAAAGTGAGGGTCTGAGGGAATGTAAACCCTATAAAAAATTTTTTATCCATTATTTCTCCGTAGATTTCGTAAAAATTCCGTGAAATGATACATTCATGGGTATCAGTGTTAGAGAGATGAAAATTTCCATATTAAGGCTATAAATTTCATGAAAATGATACATTCATGGAAAAAACATGGAAATATAAACACGTATCAACATTTTTACATGGAGAATTAGAGACGAAGAGAGTGAAAAGTTTAAGAGTCAAAAGGAGTAAAAAGGAAGAGCGGGAAGTAGTAAGAGACGGCAAGAGTGAGGATTGTAAAATGTTCTTTGCGTCATTGATCAGGATTTTTATTTAATTTTAATTTTAATATTGACCGATTAGGGATGGGGACGAGCCAAGCAGAGTCCAACCGGTTCGGTTCCATAATCGGGTTTTGTCACTTCAACCCAGACCCAAGTGAGTACATATCAAAATTTATCAAAGCCGATTTGGAACTGATGTACCAAACCGACCGACTTAAATCGCTCGATTACTCCGATAGCCGGCGCATTTTTGGCACACAAATACCCAAATAGCTAAATAGCTTTTTAAAGTATTGAAACATACACTAGGTTGACTTATGCTTCCAGAAGGAATGTTATCCATTGCTTGACAACGAAGAAATAAATGAAAGAAAGGACTAGAGTATTCTTTATAAATGATACGTTACATAGTGCATCATCTAAAGTGCATTAATTCCGGAATACAGCTAAATTATAGGTTCGATTTTTAATGAAAATCCTTGAGATGCTTAGTGACTTTGAATTTATGGGTATAGACATTAATTGAAGAAGCAAACATAGTATGTATACTTTTTTATTACTTAAAATATTTTTTACAGGATGTTAGAGTTGAATGTTTTCTAACTTATCTCAATTTCTCAAACTAGTAAATTGCGAGGAAATTAAATTCATCAATTGATAATGTAAATTAAATTTCAGTTTAAGAAGGGTTGGCGTTAATTACTATTTATATAATAACATATTCATTTATGATTTATTTAAAATTTTAAATGGTTGATATAAAACCATAAACCTCGCTTTTAAGAATTTTTTATATTTGATAGTAAGGATGATTAATAACAAAAAAATATAAAAATAATGATATTTTCTTCTGTGAAACAATTAAATATTATTTAATTTGCTGTATTTCGTACTATTTTCAGAAACACCAATTGAAAGATGATAGGAAGATATGGCTTAATTATTTTTCTTTAGTCCAATCCTAAGTTAAAATGTATGGGAAAATATTTAGTCGTTATCAAATTTATCAAATTACAAATTTTTATCTGTAAACTGTAAATCTTTATTTTTCCTTAAAAACAAGGAAAATTTGTGCACTGCGCACCACAAACATTCTAAAATTAGTACTACGCAATGATTACAAAATTGCAAAGAAAGCAGAGAAAGTCTTAATAAGGAGAACAATATTTTGTATCAATAACTTTATTTTGTTATTTCAGTAAATCTATTCTATCCAGAACAACTATTTTAACTTCCACATGCAAAAAAAACCCTATTTTTTTCTCATTTTGAATTTACAAATTCGGCGATATTTCATCATTATGAATTTCCAAGTGCATAAAATGCATAATTAAGGTCAATTAAATAATTAATAATTCATTGTTTGCTGCAGGGATAAATTTCTTGTTCAATTATAAGAAAATAAGTGAAAATAAAAAACTTAAGCTGGGAGTAGTAAATACCTATAATAATAATATATTAAACGAAAAAAAATAATTATAAATAAATTAAATTACTTGAGAAGTATTCGAGTTTAATCTGTTTAATTTTTCGTAAATAAGCCTTTTTTTTTAATAAAAGAATTTTAAAGAATAAAAAAGTATCGAATCGTCCGTTACTTTTTTAAAAATATTTTTTTAAAAAAAAAAAAATTTTAAAAATTCGCAAATTTTTCTGCCCCCTGTCGATCACGTGTAATAAACATTCAAACAAATAAAAGCGCAATTAAATCACTGTTCATTTTATTGCGTGTTTATGTTTTGCATAATTTAATAAACTTTATTAATGAATGAAACCTTTTTTTGTTTATATTTTTTGTAATATTCATCCAAAATAAATCGTGGGCACAATTTAATTGGTTATACGTTATATTTTATTTCCTTGTTACGATATCTTTAGGTGCTCATTTTTTCTTGGTATCCATGTACAACTAAGGTTACAGAAATACGGTACAAAGCCATCACCTAATATTTGTTATACAATTATTGAAAGATTATTTAATTCTGATGTTATCTGTCGGCCGTCACCGGGTCCCTTAAATAACACCGTATTTGAAATACAACCAGTCATGAAATTCTCACCTACCTGCCATTTTTGGTAGGGATTCGTAAAAAGTTTATTCAATCCCCAGATATTTATTGAAATAGAATTTTATAACTTGTATCATGTCATAATTTTATTACTAGTGCCCTATAAAAAATTTCATTTATCGGAGCTTTTCCTAGAAATTTTTTTATAGGAAGGTCTCTCGAATTATTTTCCAACGAACTAATCTTGGCTTTATAACGATAGAAATTTCTAACCTTCTAATTGCAAGAGTGAGCTAAATTTTTTTAAAGTTTTAGTAAAATGTGGTACTATTTTTTGTAAATTACGACATGAGTATAACATGCGCCCCTATGAAAAATTTATTTATACAACCAAGTTCTCAAGCACCTCAATCGATAGACTTGATGAGTGATCTGAATTGGCCAAAAAAAAATATCCGAAAGCTTCAAAGAGTTTCGGAGAATTTCCCATTTGATGAACAACTAACGAGCTAAAAACCAACTTTTTTCTTTAATTGATAGAAACCGATCAATCATTTCAAATTATTTTATTTTTACGTAACAAAAATGAGTTTTTTCAATATAAAAAATTATTGATGCTTGAAACTTTCAAAAAAAATATATTTTTTTACTCATCATAAAAGGGTATGCTCAAGCTATCGTTATTGATTGTGATACTATCTGATCAAAATTGAAGAAGATGCTTGAGAACAGTACTAAGGGAATACGCGTAAGGGAATACGCGTAATTGTATTAGTTTGTGTTACAAAAAAAAGTACATTTACATTGACCTTCCTTTGAGTTTTCAGATTTCATAAAATAACGTTAAAAAAAAAAATATTTTTTTTTTTCAATAGGAAAAATCACAACGTTTCCTTTTAACAAGCTGCTTTAACATAGATGATTTAATTCACTCTGTTATCATGATAAGTTAAAACTGAACAACTTAAATATCTATGAAAAATTGTCTTTTTAGTTTTTATGGGGATGCCGCGGAACGTCCATATTTAATATATTTAATATCATTTTCATTATTTTTTGTTCATTTTTTCGTATTTTTTTATTTTATTTTTATTTCTATATTTTATTTTTTATTGTTTTATCTTTTTTTTCATTTTTTTATCATATTATACTAGAAAGTTCCAACAACTCGCAGATCAATTTGTGCGACTAATATCTACTATTATTTCCGCAAAGAACACAAAAACACTACTCTCGACTTTATTTATAAATTTTTCTTAAGTGTACACTGTGAGTATCGAAATTTGTGTGTTAACTATTCTAAGAAAAAATTCTTGAGCCGTCAGATTAATCATTTATTAATTTCCTAGGTTAGAAGTCAAAGTTTTCTGATTTTTCATGCAAATAACGCCTGGAAGTTGCTTCTCAAAAAATTAATACCAGCTTATGAAAATTTTACGGTAAAATTAATCAAGAATTATTATCTAATTTGAAGTGAAGTGCTTAAATTGTTATGATATAACATCTATTTATTATTACTTTATTATTTATGCGCCTCGTGTTTTTTTAATTAAGCCATCGCACTTTTTCTTAATGTAACGAAATGAATGCTTGGAATCAACGAGTCTTAATCCTCTGCTTATGGTCTTGCGTCTAGCACTCAGGTTTTGTGGGCGCGGTTTGTGTCGATCTTCACTATATAAGGAACAAGTGACATTTAAGTGGCGTGCAGCCACGAGTTCAAAAACATTAAGTATCTGAGGGACTTAGTTTTTTTTTTAGTGTCAAAAATTTATTTGTCACCCCCGTGATACAAAAAACCGCGCCACAAAACCTGGGTGCTTGGGTCTATTGTCGTGATGCCTAGACACATTTTGTCAATGGCGTCCAAGAATATTTAAGGAGAAACTAGCTTTCCTGGATGAGGGTTAGCTGCCGTGGCTCCTATCATGGAAGTAATAAATTAGTATTTTGTTTTTTAACAATACTAAGATCTTTTCTTATAGTTTCTCCCATATGGTTCAAAAATGGGTTGAGTATTTGACTAAATTACTAAACAAACGTATTTGATTTCAGTATATGACGAATTGAAAGTTGAAAAAATCGTGTTTTCTGAAAAAAAAAAGAGAATACATACTGTAAGTTCATGATCATATGATTGACTAATAACTCTATGCCGGATTACTAATGTTTTGATCCAACTTTTTTAGGACTGTACGTACAATTGATATCTTCACAAAGAGTATAAAAGCAATATAAATCGGAAAATTTCTCACAAATGTATACTGTGAGTATCAAATTTTGCGCGTTAACTATTTTATGATATTATAACTCTATTCTGTATATCTAGATAATTCCAAGAAAAATTACTTTGAGGAAGTTGAATCAGATTGGTCGCTTATTAATTTTCTAGGTTGGAGATTAAAGTTTTCTGGCTTTTAGACAAGTGAACATAGCGCCTGGAAGTCGCTTCAAAAAATTATTAATACCATGTCATTCCTGTAAAAAATTCCGTGAATATGATACATTTACGGAAATAACATGATAAATAACGTGGAATAAAAAAATACGGACAACACAGTTATTGGATATGGTGGTTAAAATATCATCTGAAGTATTCCGAACTGCGAATTAGTTCGGTAAAATTTTAAATAATTTTTCTTTATAAAAAAAGCATTTCATTCATTTATTTATTAAAGTCTGTTAAGAATTAAACATTTTAAATATCGATGAAAGAAATTAATTACAAAATTTTAATTTAATTTAATTTTTATTCTATTGTATGAGGTTTATTTCCTAACAATTTGATATACTTCATAATCTTCTGCTAAGAATGTATCTTCGGTATCTCTTAATCTTCTTTCATAATGAATATTTCTACAGCGAAATTCATCATAGTCTGAGGACTCATTGGGAGCCCGTATAATAAGATCATAGCCAAAATATGGCCCACGGACTTTGCTATTAAGTGCTGCAAAACATATATTTTTTACATAACTAATAATCGCATCTTTAAAGAGGTTATTCTTGTTGTTAAAAGTAAATATAAAACTATCTTTAGTTTCACCCCAAGTTTCGGAAGATTCCCATTTTAAAGGATTATATCCACCAATAATCTTTTGCGTCTCTTTTACTTTAATAAAGGTGACAGTATTTGATTTATTATCACACAAAGTATGAAATTTTTTAGGAGTAAATCCGTCTCGGCTTCCTCTTAATAACAATTTAAATTTATATGGTAAATAAAATTCTCTTAAATGAGAAACTTTATGATTAACATCCACTTTATCGATCCATCTTGAAATAATTGAAACAATATTTAAATTAACAATTGTTGAATCAATAATTCCATGATTTTCATCACTATAAATATTTCTAGGAAGTGATATGTTGTCATTTGGTTCGCTATCAGGATTTAAGTGAGAATTTAATAATTCTTCATAAAATTGAGATCTTAAGAGTTTTTTATAAGGATGAACTTTCTGTAAGAACTCTTTAGATGATAAACAAAAAAATCTAATAAATGATAAACAATGTTGTAAAGTATTTTCTATTGTCTTGAAGTCATTATCAGACCAAGTATTAGGATCTTCAAGAAGCGTAGGATTTTGTGCGATACCCCATTTTAATACATGTTCCCAAACATCAATTTCTTTCATTTGTAAATCATCTCTTTTAATAACTTGAACTAAAGATGTTTCAGGAATTGAAGTGAAATCAAGTGATTTAAATATTTTATGTGGAGACTTTGCCATCAAGTTCGTACAGAATTGTTGAATTTCTGTTAAAGAAGTAAATTGAAAGCTTGTTCGATGAATAAGTTCAAAATGTTGTTCCATCCATTGAGATTCATTATTAATTAAATAATTTTGTAAATAATCAACTAATTCTTGAAGAAGAAGTTCATTTGCAGCTAGTAGGACCTTGAAAACATCTAAAGTGTCTTGTCCATTTAATGAAAGAACACCGCCATAAATATACCTATATTTTAAATATTTTTTTATTAATTATGGACATATTAAATTCATTAAATGTTTTATAACTTACCTTAAAATAATCATAAAGGTATCCGGTGATATATCTGATAATTTAAAATGAGATATACCATTATCATTATTCTTTTTATTTGAAACCAAAGCTCTTCGTAAATATGGAGAACGGGAACACAAAATATTCATATGCGCACGAAAAAATTTTACATTAGGGTCTTCTCCAACTTCAATTGTGATATCATAATATTCATTGTTTTCCAATAATTCAATATAGTTTTGACTTAATTTCGTAAAAAATGTTGACATGGTTTATTTTATTTTATTTATTCGTTTATTTTTTTAAAAAAATTTTAACAGTTAAAGGGAAATGAAACCTTTTTTTTTTGAAGATCGTTTTGTAATCGGTTTACTTATATGTAATTGCTTTAGATATGGTTAGATCCACATTTCAATGCCTGCTTTTCTTTCTAAACTAGGAAACGGAAACCGTTATTAAGTCCGAAGTGCCATTTTTTTGTTGCACAATGTCACATGCGAAGCAAAAATATCATTGTTATTTTTTCTTTTTATATATCAAGAAATGACACTTTTGCCGGACGGACATCCGGACATTGCAAAACAACTTGCGTATAAATATATAGTCCTTCGTTACACTTAGACTAATAATTTTTTTTTTTGTTTACAAAATGTTTACTATTACTTTTAAATTATTCTATCATCAGTGAAAAGAATTGAACAAATTTCAAGGGATATACTCTAATCCGACAAGTATGTTAACAAGCATAATGAAGTCACAGCAACGACAGCATATAGAACTTCCTAGAGATCCCATCGGTACTATGTGTTCATCGATGGTCAATAATTCTACCGTATAGATAAAGTATAAAATCTATAAATCCATCGTACTAATACACAATGAGATAGTGTAAGATGTACTTCTCCCTTCCTCCAAGACATCGGTGGATATTTTAGTTATTCATTGATATTCATGGAATAACAAGTATCTAATTCATCAATATCCAATAACAAGAATTTATTGGGAATATGATCTGACTCTGTAGATTTGTAGCATATTTCCAAAATTTTAATCTCAAAATCATCACGTAACAAATATTCAAAATTTTATACAACCATTTTGACACATATGTTCGATTAAAAATTAGAAACAGCGGATATTATTGTTAGACCAAAGTTATCCATTCTTGGACTTTGGAATACATAGAGAATTTTATAAGGCGTAGTGTATGTTATTTTTGTTTGACAAGTCATACATAATTTTTGTTATAAAGCACCGGTCACTAAATACATTTAGTTGAAGTCACATAAGTAAAGGTGAAGCTAATTTTATATTATATTTTCTAATAGGTTACTAAAAAAATTTATATTACTATTACATTGTTTCTAATAGTATTATATTACAATTACATTATTTGGAAAATTTACATAAGCCGTATGATCATTGAAAAAAGCTATTAGGGAGTTATGTCCTCCGGCTCCTTAAAGTTAAAAAACATGAGAACTCGAACAGTTCGGTATTATAAATATTAAATGGAACATTAGATGGACTTACCAGCTGATTTGGTTTTAATAATTTCACCAACTGATTAATAACGGTAAACCTCCACCTCGATCTACAACGACAAGAAACATACCTCACATCAGCCTTCGCCGACCAACTGAGAGAGTGGAAGAAGGAGGAAGGTAACATGGATGGATTCCCAGCAATATACCGCATCAAAGGATACTTTACTTCTGAAATAGAAGTAAAGTGGGGTCTCCTCTCGTTTAAAACTAAACCACATGTTATAGTAGGATCAAGCATATGGATCTCACTAGGTGCCAAGGATATAAAAAGGCAACATATAATAATTTGCCTTGATAAAGGCATAGTAAAGGTAGGGAAACTACCTTCGCCACCATCACAAAGAAAGAAGCCTAATCGATATGGGGCTAAGAAGGGAAGAATACCAAGGTCCTGACTATCCAATGGTCACAAGAAGACCCCGATCATTATTGGGGACCATCAACATCAAGGGATCAAGATACAGGTGGAGACTGGTCGACACCAGTCTATGACTACTATGATCGGCTGATTGTCTAGTGCAGCTTGGTTCGGAACTGCGCGTTGAGGACGGAGTGCTTCGAGACGTTGTCTCATAATATCTTCGATCACTTGATGATCGATATCGTTCAAATCCAGGTTGTAAAATGCTCCCGCATTCGGATTACCTCTGGATCATATGCTAGTTCGTCTGAGAACCATTCCGGATGTTCTATGAGGGCCAACTCCCACTGTTTTCGAGAGGTAAATTGATTTGGTTGCGTTGGAGGCTTGGAACTGCTATCGGATTATCCTCTTCTTGGATCGACCTCTAAGTCGTCCTCGCTCAAGGATATTTGGTGGAGGATTTCTAACATATCCTCTTCTTCATGATATCTTGGATTGGTTTATACCAATCTGAGTGTCCCTCAATTTCTAACAATTGGCACCGTATATCGAGAAATATCCAATCAGATGTGTAGTATAGCACTTTACGTCTGCATATACATCCAATCACGAATAAAGGATTTCACATAAATAAACTGTACACTTGAACAATAATTGAGATAACCTTTTATTACTTTTAATAAAACTTTATTAACTATCGTTATCTGTTGTTATCTGAAAGAAATCTTATTACTAAAATATTGACCTGTATTTATATTTTATAATAAAATTATACATATACTAAGTTACTAATAAATTTAACATGTTTAACATATTTAACAAATTATACATATTTGACAAATTTAATATATCCAATATATCTAATATATTTTATATGTTTGATATGTTCGATATGTCAATCATATTAAACATGTCAAACTTTCGATCAATTCCGAACCGGCACATGATGATCACATGACATTATCGTAAAAGGTTCAACATCCTGCTACTCCTATTCCTGCTGCCACTGTCCTAAGGCAAGTGGTGGGTACACTGGTCATATCGCTCCCCCATATTATCATTGATGACTTCATGGTCTCCTTCTACATGGAGATACCAATATTCAAGTGCTGGTTGTTAATAAGTTTCGTCCTACGGTCCTAGTATTTCTATTGACCATGGGGCATAATTGTTAACAGCTGCATTTCCGGGAGTAGTATTTACTGCTCCTACTGCTGCTGTTCCTGCTTGTCCTCCTCCAAAAGCTGCCCACAAATTCCTGGTCGAGCCGTTGTGAACAGATCCGCTAATGCTCCTATAAATTTCATACGTTCGGCCCTTCTAGTTTCGGGTGTTTCTCCTAACCCATTGAATATAGCGTATTCCGAATGCTTCAGATATGTCCTTCGGTTTGAAGAATTTAATGCTACTACATTAAAATTCGCATTCAATGCTCCTCCTGCGGCTGCTGCTGCATTGGTACAGGACTTCGTAAATTATTTAAGAGATTTGGTACTTGTGCTTGGTTAACAATTAAATTTGCTGCTGTTCGTCGAAAAAGACCTCTTATTACTACTGCTGGTGCAGGTGGTAATGGACTATTTGCGTAATTAATCAATATAGGAACGCAAACTCGTCTGATATGTACGTTATTAGTACGTTATTACAGTTTCCTGTTTTTACTGTAAAAACTAATCCCTGATTTTGAGATTCTTGTATCGCGGTTATAACACTCTTCTAGGGCAAAGTTTAAGAAAAATGAATTGTCATATCCTGTATTATCGGATAATTCGATTGCCCTGTATAAATAATTAAATCCTAATGGTGTATCTCTTACGTCTACTAAAACTCCTCCCGTTATTGGTCGTAAGAAGTTATTTGTTGCTACGGGCAAGTTGTCTTGCTGGAACTCCATTCTTACAAGCTTTCCTTATATTCTATTAATGCTAGAAGTTTGACAGATAATGTTTTAGTATATTGAGATTTTGTAAGTGTTCTAGTTATTATAAATAAATACCTAAAACTTCGTCTTCGTCTTCAAATGGCTCCCCGGCCTCTTCACTCTTTTAATGCAGTTAAATTAAAAGATTTTTTAGCGCATTCCTCCAAAAGTTCTTTCTTTCCTGGCTTTTGTAGTAATTCTAAAGCTTATGTACACACAATAAATTAAAGAGTTAAAAAGCTGATTTATTTGTACTATACTTTATTAAACATAAAGACTTTCACTTTTACTAAAAAAAATAAAATTATATACAATATAGTTAATATAGTACAAAATTTAAAATGTTAAATAATCAAATCCGAGTATGAAGTTTTGATGTATAATTAGTATTTCGTTTGCAAAATCTTTATACAAACATTTACGTTAAATAAAAAAACCGAACAATATAATTTTTACTTAGTCAGCCAAAGTTTATAATTTAGTTCGTTCAAAGTTCTCAGACTATATGTGTAAAAGAGCGCCATTAATTAAAATTATTAAAAAAATTAAATATACATTAAAAACATAGTATTTATTCAAAAACAATTTCATATCTTTTAAAATTAAGGCAAATAACAACGTGAAAAGTAGAGAGTTAAAAATAAAATCAAATTTTTTTATTTTACTTTATTACAAATAAAGAGAAACATAGGTAGAGATGAATTACAATGTAGGCAAAAGCCAAAAACGTCGATATACAATATAAGATATCGTCCCGACGTCCTGGTCGTCCCGTACTAAAACAAGTCACGTGAAGATGAAGATCGTCGGCTGACACTATTTGTAATTCTGACCAGCTTTTCGATCTAAAACCTGACGAAAGTAATTTTAAGGTTTATCTGGTTAATTGGAAAACTTCATATTCATCTATTTGGAAATTTTCTCCTGTATCTCTTAAATTTTTCTCATAATCAACCTTTTTACAGTTAATAATACTATAATCCGCCGATTCTTCAGTAGAATTCATAAACACATCGTCACCGAAGCACGGTCCATTACAAGGGAAATTGTTTATTGCCCTGGATAAATTTTCTATTTTACTAATAATAACATCTTTAAAAAACATATTTTCCTTCTTAAAAGAAAATATAAAACTATCTTTCGTATTTCCCCAAGTATCAGAATTTTCCCATTTTAAAGGATTATATCCACCAATAATTTCTTCCGTTTCTTTTACTTTAATAAATACGACGGTATTTGGTTTATTATCACATAATTCATGAAATCTTTTAGGAGTAAATCCGTCTCGACTTCCTCTTAGTAACAATTCAAGTTTATATGGTAAATATAATTCTCTTATTTGAGCAAATTTGTTATCTATAATAACTTTTTTATCAATACATTTAGAAATATGTGAAATAATCAAATTATTAACAATGTTTGAATCAATTTCAATATTTCTAGGAAATGAAATATCATCATTTGGTTTACTATCAGGATCTAATTGAGAATTTAATAATTCTTCATAAAATTGAGATCTTAAGAGTTTTTTATAAGGATGAACTTTCTGCAAGAACTCTTTAGATGATAAACAAAAAAATCTAATAAATGGTAAACAATGTTGTAAAGTATTTTCTATTGTCTTGAAGTCATTATCAGACCAAGTATTAGGATCTTCAAGAAGCGTAGGATTTTGTGCGATACCCCATTTCAATACACGTTCCCAAACATCAATTTCATTCATTTGTAAATCATCTCTTTTAATAAGTTGAACTAAAGATCTTTCAGGTATTGAAGTGAAATCAAGTGAATTAAATATTTTATCTGGAGATTTTGCCATCAAATTCGTACAGAATTGTTGAATTACTGTTAGAGAAGTAAATTGAAAGCTCGTTCTATGAACAAGTTCAAAATGTTGTTCAATCCATTGAGATTCATTTTCAATTAAATAATTTTGTAAATAATCAACTAGTTCTTGAAGAAGAAGCTCATCTGCAGCTAGTAGGACCTTAAGAACATCTGAAGCTTCTAATTCATTCAATGGAAGAATACCGCCGTAAATATACCTATATTATATTTTAAATATTTTTAAAAACAGTTAAAAGATTATGATATATTAAATTTATTAAAAAATGTATATAATTTAACCTTAAAATAATTTGAAAAATTTCTGGTGATATATTCGGTAATTCAGTGGCTAAAACATTATCATCATTCTTTGAAGTCAAAGCTCTTCGTAAATGTGGAGAGCGGGAACACAAAATACTCTTATGCGCACGAATAAATTTCACATTAGGATCTTTTCCAACTTCAACTGTGATATCGTAATATTCACCGTTTTCCAATAATTCAATGTAGTTTTTACTTAATTTTGGAAGAAATTGGGTTGCCATTTTAAATTTTTTTTTAAAAAAGTGTTACGGTAAAGGAAAAAAATTTTTTTTAAATCGGGTTGAAAGATTTATAGTAATTGACTCCCTTAAACTTTATTGAATCAATTATTTATAGTTACAGAAATAATGCTATATATTGTGTTCTAGTACATTATAGGCGGAATTACTCCTCTACAATAATATTATTACAATGACAACCTACGCAACGAGTGGAATATAGTAATGATGTGCAGATATGGCTAAATTAATATCTTAAATTTTACGCCACATTACAATTAATGATGTATTGCTTATATGCATATGCCAAAGTTGTCTGGGTGGTTTTACTATTGAGCCGGTAGTTCTTTAAAGTTTGTAATTTTTTGTATCAATGGTTTTATACTGTTTATTTAATAAATTGACTTACGATCTTAGCGTAATAAAAAAAAGGAATGATGTATTGGCTTAAACCATACAAGTTGAATATGATACTTATTTCTTTTACATTCTTCTCGTGAGATCATTATATTATTTAAAGTTACCACATTTTATATCAAATAAAACAGTAAAATTGAAATCAAAAAAGTAATAAAGCAATTTTGTGTGAAAATGTAATAAAAAAAACATCATACTTATCGATTTTCATTACAGGAACTTAATTTCCTTAATATGCAGTAACTGTATTGTAACTGCATCGTAGTCATACAGTAACTACATAATGTAATAGTAACCGCATTGTAAACACGCAGTTACTGCATATTAAGGAAATTAAGTTTCTGCAATGTTTGCGACGAAGTATGGACATTCATTATTAAGAATTCTGGAACGTCTGTTGATAAAATCAAGATTGTAGCTTGAGAAACTGAAAACAAATTAAAAATATATTTTGATTTCAATTTATTTTCCGCTGCCTTTTTTTATTTGGTGGGAAATCCTTTTAATAATATATATATATAAGAGCCATCGTTCTCAAGCAGGGGTTCCCCATATATTATATATTTATATTTATAATTATATTTATTTATTTGTAAAATAAAATATTATTCCGATAGATCTCAACAAATTAGATGATTATTAAAAAAGTATTATTCCAATTGATCTTAACAAATTATTATAAATTTTATTAAAATAATTGATTGCATTATTAATAGAAGCCAATTAATTTTGCTTTGTTTTTTCATCTTCCTTTATTTTTAATATATGAAAAAAAACCAACAAATGTATAAATTATTATCTATTATTAAAATTTACCTTTATCATAACCACCTTCAGTATAAAAGTTATTTAACAAATTGATTAGGAATACGATTACGATTTCGATTAGAATTAGGTTTAGAATTAGGATATCGTATTATAAATCTAAATCATTACGATCACTTCATAGAAGTTATGCCTTTTTTATTAACAAAAAAAAAAATAAAAAAAACTACATCATGTTACAGCGCATAAACCATACATAATAGGACATCCTTCTTATCATTTTTAAGTTGGGAGATAGTAGCAGACAACTTGCCAATTTCCTTATCTTTTACGACTATAGATTTTTCTAAAGTTGTAATCTGAGATTTGTATTGCCACTCCAAGTCGGTAGAGTGAGATTTATGCTGGTCTTCTAGCTGATGCTTAAATGAAAATATTTTCTGCTTCATATCTACCATACAATTATTATATTCACTCTCTTTGCGAGCCATAAGAGCATCATATTCATCTTTTAGACGTTTGCGTTCCTCAACCTGAGCCTCAATGGTTTTCTTAATATTGTTCTAGAGGAATTCGTCCAGATATAAAAGAGTTGCTCACTAGGGAAGTTAATAGGTACTATAAGAAAAAAGATCGCCAGAAAATTAAGATCGAAGCAAATGTGATCCCAGAGGGATCCACCACTTTTTCCCGGCTGGATGGATTTGAAAAGCAGTTAGAGGAACGTGAGCTTCGTGTTCAGCAACGGGAGCCTGTTCTTCAGATAGGGGATTATTTTTGCGAGTTGTAAGACGCAACCATACATCTTTTTTCATGGATGGGGGTAATTGGTCAAGCAAACTCTTATAGTGTTCGTTGAAATGTGATTGGCTGGTCATGTGTTCGAATAGGGTAAGTAATATAGTCTTGGAAAATTCCTGGAAAAAAAATATTCCTGGAAGTTCAGAAATTCCATTTATTCCCAGAAGTTTGGGTATTCCATATGTTTCTGGCAAAACTTTCCGCCTAGACAATAGCCAAAAAATTTGCCGAAACCTAGATTCCAGGAAAAATACTAAGAATATTCTCAGAAAATTCCTCCTAAACAATTGTGATTTCTGTTCCATCTTCTAATTTTAACACTGGCCGATTAAGATGGTTTATAGATGGTAGTAAATTATTTTGTTTAGCATACAGAGATGAGATAAATATTTCGCTTGTATTACTTCTACAATTTGATGATTGATAAGAAGTTAGTGAAATCATTTCTTGCCTGGCTGGTGGAATACAAGCTGGCTCGAAATTTGGATCACTTGGTATAGTATTCTTTGCTATGGTTGCAGTCTCAGCCTTGAAGCAAGAGTTATCCCAATGATTCTTAATTAAATCTTCGGACTTAATCTCATAGCCTATCTGCGCCATCCATCAAAATATATTTTTCTTGGTTTTACTTCAGTGATCTTCACCAATTTCCAGCATTTAAAACAGATAGCCATCTGACTTTTATGAACACTAGGTCTGTGATAACTGATGGGAAGTTCTCTTCCCGCCCAGATGTTATAGTATGTTTTGGTTACTCCTTGCCCAAATGATCCGAAAAGGCAAAATACATGATAAAAGCTTCTATAGCCTTCAGCAATCAATGTTTGCAAATCGTCTTTTACACGAATAGCCCATTGCTGTGGAGTTTCATACGAACTAATAATAGATAAATTATCATTTATTTTTTCAACCTCAACCATCTTTTCGAATTGACTAGGATAAGGAAAACCATAACAGTTTCTAATATACTCCAGGACAAAGATTGATGGGTTTAGGCACAGAGTTATTATAAACCTTGTCTAAAATAATATCAATGCATTTATTAGGCCTAGGTCTATTAACAATATTCCCTGACATATTTATCAATTTATAGCATTTTTAACGATTTCTAGCAATCCTTTAACAACTTATACTAGATAATATCATGAGTGAAAGGTATGCAATTGAACTCTTCAGCATTTCTTGCCAGCACCTAAAAGGAATAGGTATATCGGTATATTTATAATGTTCTGTGAGTTCATATCATAGATCTTCATACAAAGTTTTGGCTGGTTGATAAGTCCATTCTAAGCCAGTGCAATGAAGCAACGGTTTCAGTTTTATAAATTGTAACCCTATTGGAAATTTGGAATAGCGAAATATTGATCAGTCACAATTGGTTCATTTTGGTTGCCTAAAATAATTAAATACATACCATTGTGAAATTTGTCCATAATTTTAATTTTTGTTTGGTTTTGTAAGTCAGCAATTTTTTGTTGTAATTCAGCAATAATTTTATCTAAGAATAAAACAATAATACGTTGCGATATCACGTTCATGTTGACCAATCATTACGACGCAAAGGCTTACCTTGATGTTCATCTAAATCGGATTAGGAGACCAGAAAAGGCAAAGTTAGTTAATGTGTACTGAATATCAAAAAGTTAAGTCACATTATTTTTTAGAACATACTAGTCTTTAAGAAGGTTTCCTTATTAAAGTCAACTTTTTCATCAGCCGTTTCGCAAGTATCAAGAAAATTAACCATCCTATCTATTTCACTGGGATTATTATAGAAGTAAGTGCGTAGTTTTGTCTTATCCTTGTCAGTAAAAGTGAGATACTTAATTATATTGCAAATTTTTGTATCAGACATTTTGCATAAAATAATTTTTTTTTGAAAGACAAGAGAATACAAAAGGGTTCTTTATAAACTCGTTGCTTATCAAACTTTCTGAGTCCGAAGTATCACAAACTTTCATATCAAACATTCCATCGCGTAAATATATAAAAAGTGATTGTCACACGTCATTGTGAGATATCTTGGCACTCAAGTTTCGTGGACGCGATTTGTGTCGATCTTCACCATATAAGGAACAAGTGACATTTAAGTGTCACCTGATCACGTGCAGCCACGAGTTCAAAAGTATCTGAGGGACAGTTTTTTTTAGTGTCAAAAATTTATTTGTCACCCCCGTGTCACAAAAAACCACGCCCACAAAACTTGGGTGAGATATCTTGAATATGTAGTCATAATATACCAGATGTCATAATATATCGGATATTCGGAAATTAACTAGAATTTATTATCATTTATCACTTACAATAAAAAATAGTAACTGTTTTCTATACTACGATAATAAAAAAAATTATTCTATTTCACATTTTAGTTGACTATAGGTATAATAATATTGACTATAATAATTTTTGAAAAATAGATTTCATAATAAATTTTTTTTTCGGAATAATGTACAAAAAAAAAATTAAAAAATTCATTACAAAAATTCTATTTTAATTTTTTAATAATTTGATAGTAAAATTCTTTGGTTAGATTTATAGAACTTGGCGCGAAAATCTGATGTAGATTAAAAAACAACAAACTCCAAACAAAAAAAAAAAGAATCGCAATTAAAGATTTATTTCTTAATAATAAAAGTGAAAATGGATGAAATGGATGATAAATTTTGATCGACTTCAAAAACGGCAATTTCGGCACCTCTATAAGTGCACCCTCTATAAGTGCACGCACTATATAAATTCTCTTTAAGTGCACGGTGGACCTGGTCCCAACTTATAAGAGCTCTTAATATTTTACTCTCTATAAATGCACACCCTCTCTAAGTGCACATTCTACTATTTTTTTACTATGGTCCCAAGGGGGGTGCACTTAGAGAGGTGTCACTGTATAATTGATCGACCAAATTTGATCGATAATGTGAATTTATCATTATATCGGTTATTAATCGATTAAATTCCCTATAATACAAATAGTATAGCTGATAGCATATCACGCTCTCTAAACCTCTTAAAAGAATGCGGATGACACTATTTATGTTTTAATATTAAATGAGCCTTCGCGAATCCCATGCAAGATGCGGAATGACTTTATGTGTATGGTTATTCTCATACTAAGAGTTAATCATTATTGTCTTACTTGCAAGTCAAAATATAAACGGTAATGAATTCAACGGAGATCAATTAATTGCAAGTCAAAATATAAACGGTAATGAATTCAACGGAGATCAATTAATTGCAAGTTTTAAAGTTTAGAAGACAGTTTGATCTAATGCTATCGGTATTTATACTATATAAATTCAGTTGACACATAATCCTGATCAGGAAAGAAGAAACAAAAGAGCCAAGGAGAGCGTGAAATTAGTTTGATTCGTGATTCACCGATCTAGTAGCATAAAATACTTATCTGTTCACTAATTCATTCTGGAAAACTGCAAAAATTAGCCAATCAGGTGACACATTCTTAAATGCAATTTTCAGCCACAAAAACATCACATTCATAACCATACGCCTCAATTGAAATTATTTCTACTTTGTCTTTTATTCAAAAGTTTTAATAGTGGGCAACGTCTTGTTGTTGTTTTCTTATATTAATCACATTCTATTATCGAATTAATTGTAATTGTTCTCGATCGTAAAGGATGGTGTAATGATAATGTAATTTTACTTTAACTCGGTAAAATTTTAAAATTATTGATAGTCTATTCATATTCTATGCACCTGCATTTTGCGCAGGTTGATTCATTTGATTAATAATAGTTTCTTCTACTTTTCTAATAAATGATAAATGTAAATATATAAAACTAGATGTCGGTGAACGGTAACAGTATGCTGTATATTCCTATAAACGAAAAATAAACTTTTTAAAATAGAAGTCAAATAAAAAGTTATGAGCAAAAACAGATTTATGAGAAATGATCCTATATTTTTTTTATTAGTTATATAAAAAAGCATTTCATAATTTTAAAATTATTAAATTCAATTTATTACAGAGCAGAGTGAATTATCATTATCATAATATTAAAAAATTTTTATTTAACAATATACAAATTTAATTAAAATTTACGTTTCTATTTTTAATAATTTGATATACTTCATAATCTTCTATTAAGAAATTACCTTCATCCTTTATTCTTTTTTCATAATAATTCTTTTTATAGTAAAAGGTATTATAATTATGTATTTGTGTCTTCATTAATTGACCGTATAACAAGGTCAATACCAAAACATGGACCATGTTTATAATAATTACTTATTGCACGAGATATATTTTCTTAATAGCATATTTAAAAAGTTTATTCTCATTCATAAAAGAAAATATAAAGCTATCTTTCGTATTTCCCCACGTATCAGAATTTATATTAAAGAGTTATTATATCCACCAATAATCTCTTTCGTTCCATTTACTTTAATAAATGTGACGGTATTAGGTTTATCATCACATAAAGTATGAAATTTTTTAGTAGTAAATCCGTTTCGGCTTCGTCTTAGTAGCAATTCTAGTTTATATGGTAAATATAATTCTCTGATTTGAGAAAATTTATCTATAATAACTCTCTTGTCAATCATGTGAAATAATCAAATTATTAACAATTTTTGAATCGTTAACTTTAATATTTCTAGGTTCCAAATATAAAATTGACGTTTAAATAATTTTTGATATTGGCGAACTTTTTGTGAGAATTCAATAAAAAAAATCTGATGAATGATAAGCAATGTTGTAAAGTATTCTCCATTGTCTTGAAGTCATTATCAGACCAAGTATTAGGAGTAGGATTTTGTGCGATACCCATTTAATACATGTTGCCAAACTTCAATTTCTTCCATTTGTAAATCATCACTTTTAATTAATAAGTTGAACTAAAGATGTTTCAGGAATTGACGTGAAATCAATTGAGTTAAATATTTTATCCGGAGATCTTGCCATCAAATTCGTACAGAATTGTTGAATTACTGTTAGAGAAGTAAATTGAATTCCATCCATTGAGATTCATTTTCAATTAAATAATTTTGTAAATAATCGATTAGTTCTTGATGCAGCTATTAGGACTTTAAGAACATCCGAAGTGTCTAGTTTATTCAATGAAAGGACACCGCCATAAATATACCTTTATTATAAACAAAAATTTAACAGTTTAAGATTATGGTAAATTCATAAAGATGTTATATAATTTTTATTTTACCTTAAAATAATTTGAAAGATATCAGGTGATATATTCGACAATCTAAAACACTATCGCTATTCTTTTTATCAAAACTTTCCGTAAATACGGAGAACGGCAACACAAAATATTCATATGTGCACGAAAAAATTTCACATTAGCGTCTAATAATTCAATATAATTATGAATTAATTTTGAAAGAAATTGTATTGACATGTTTTAATATTTTTTTTTTTTTTAAAAGAAAAAGTTTTAACGAGAAGGAAAATGAATTAAACTCCAAAGTTAACGGCAAAAAAATTGTTTGAAAAAAATAAACGTTTAGAAAAGTTTAAAAACTTGTAATTTGAATATTATATTTCGAAGTTTGTATAGCACTAAAATACCCGGAGTCTAAATCAATTTAAAAATTGAATTTTACCCGTGGGTATTTCTCACTTTATAATGCAAATTTTAGTTTTTCGCTCCGGACTTACCGTTTTCCTAATATTTATTTTTTAGAAAATTTGTAAAAAATTTTTTTCAATTATTTTTAGAAGTATTTTTGCTAAATCATATGAACTCAGTTAGGTCGTCATGTGAGTATTATTATCTGTATTAAAATTGTATGTTGCATCGTGTTATGTTTGAATTTTATGACCTGAGGATTTTTACCAATATATGAATACTATATGAATATAATTAGTCGTGTTAGTGTTGTCAAAAAACCCTACGTATAGTTATTATCATCTACCCCTACGTTAGAGGCCGGCATTAGTTTAATTATTGATCGCGAACTTTATAATTGATAAGGTATAAAATATTTAAAAAATTTCTTTATTTTTTTTTTTGAAAAAAAAATTGCAAAATAACTAGCTATTATAATAAGTTCCAATTTCTCTGTGTCAGCTATAAATCTTGATCTTGATCATAATTAATTATAATTTAAAAAATAAAAAAATATTTAAGAAATTTATTTGAAAAATTTATAAAATTTATTTAAAAAACTTTTTAAGAATCTATTAAAATATTTTTAATGGAGAAATATTTAAAAAATAAAAAAAAATTCCCAAAATAACTACTAGTTGTCCCCCCGATCATAATTCAATTAAATTTTGATCTTGATCAAAATTATAATTGCCGTTTGAACTAAGTTATAAGGTCCTAATAAATCCATTAGTTCCATGGACGCATTATAACTGTTTTGGTTGTTGACATTTTATCCATGATATCATATTTTCAAAAGAATCATAATCTATTTCAGAAGGATGATATGATGCATAATACCAAGCATAAGCTTTAGACTCCATTCTACTACGAGCATCAGGTAAAATAACAATAGATCCTTCGATAAAAAATTCTTGTTCGAATAATTTTTTATAATGTCTTTTAATTGGAATTACTGCTTCCAAGTTTCTTTTTATCAACTTTTGTAATAATAGTTTACTTCAATTTCAGTATTAATTCCGAATTGAATCATTATTCCTCGTGCGTAATCCAAAAACTCCTCATATAATCTTTGATCGAAATTTTCTAAATTTGTTTCTTCCATAAAATCTGGAAATTCGCTAGCCGTTTTAGGGTAATCTACGGCATAGAATGATTTGTGCTATATTGCTCATTTAGTAATGCACAAAACCTTGAAGGAATCTGCTTTCGATAAATGAGCGTTCGCGATCGATCATATCAAGTTTGTCAGAAAAGATATAATTCGCGAAAAATTTCTTTATATCCTCTATGTCTACATTTTGCCTGATAATTCATAGGCTCATACATTTTGTGTTTGAGGTGTGAATGTTTATAAAATTTAATTTTTGATAGTTTATTAATAAAAAAAGAAATTGTTTGTTTAAAATGAATAAATAATTCGTTGGTATTCATTCTTTAAATCTTTCTTTCTGTTTATTTAAAAGAAAAGATTTTTTTATAGAGTTACAAATACCCTGATCCCAGGTTCCTTTTATATTTGAAAAGAAAAATATTTCATGATCCCATAAACAGGTAAACGATCAACAAAAACACTTGTTTGTGATACGCAATTGATGTGGCTGAAATAAACAAATAAAAATCGATTTTTTTCCCATGTTAAATTGCAGCCTCCTTTATTTTATTAATTTTATTATCGAAATTGTCGGAAAAAAAAAAATTTTAGATCTTTTTATTAAATATCAAAGGAAAAAAAATTTTTTTTTTTTTATTTTAAAAAATGAAAGAAACTTCTATGAATTTTTTTTTCGTTAAATAAATTACAGCCCCAAAAAAAAATTTTTTCAGCCCGTTGGATGTTGGATTTGATGTAACATTGTGTAATATAATATACAGTTTAAAAAAGAATAACGTGGCTATGAGTCGCTGATCGGTTATGATTTTTTTTTGTACCATCATATCCTGAACTGCACTGCATTTTGACAATCATATGAATTGACAAGCCTGTCAGGAAGCCACATCAGGGGCACAACTAAGCCACCGTTTTTTTATTTATGTCTTTTTAAAAATATAAAACTTATTATAATATTTTTTAATTAAACTTATTAAATCTACGTTTGAAAAGAAACATTGCAATTTTGTAACTGTAGCTTTATTTCTTGTTAAATGTGGCAAAATTTCTCGGTATCGGAACAATTATAAAAAACAATTACCGCATCTTCCGTAGAGATTTCACAACATAAAAAAATTTGTAAAATTAATCATACGATAGATACATTTTTTTTTCATATGGCTGTACATCAAATATCTGATAATGACACAAAAAAAAGTTTATTTTTTTATCCTTTTACAGAACTAAAAGTTCCATTCTACTGTTTATTGGTCGGATGTAACATTTTAATACGTATACTGTACCCATGGTCAGTATCCCGATTTGTATCCATAGTCAGGAATTTTTATCAATCTATTTGCCATAAATGTAGAACAAGATGAGAAAATCATTTTTTGTAATATTTTTTAAATCTTTTAATTCTCTTTTTTTTTTGTTTTTTGTTGTACCGAAAAATATGTATAACAAATTGTAAGAATACTTACATTATAACTTTCGATAAATAGTGTATATTGTTCCTTCAAATAATATTTTTTACAAATAATTTGAGCGTTTCTTTTTAATAATTAAAAATATTTTGAACATATACTTTCGTACTACAGTTATATGCAATTGCCAAAATTAGAAACAATCAATACTGTAATACTTGGATCGGGTACAAACTTTATCCGTGAAAAAGGCTTATTTGTGTGAAAAAAAATTTCAATAAAATAATGATTACTGATTAAGTTTCATTGATGTAACAAATAAACTGGTGGGAATATTCTACATCAATGATGGATAAATCAGTCGGCATTACAAACCAAACCATATATGACACATCGATAGACGATCATTAAAGTTTTTAAATAAATTTTCACATGACTCATTTGATTAAGGATAACCATTATTTTTTACTACAATCTCTCGAATAGATCATCCCTCAAACGAAAATTTCGAACGTTTCAAACATTGAACGTGTTTCACATGAAAAAACATATTTCCAAATTGGAATATGCAAGCCGCCAAGCCCTAAAGTCCAATTATTGGTTTGATAACCAGATATTATAAACTAAATCAAATAGAATGTTAATTGGAATCAGCATCTTAACCGTTTTACCATTGACCGGTTTTTACAAAAAGAAAACAGCAATCCACCAAAGCCTCTAAAGTTATTGACTTAGCCACACATTATAAACTAGGTCATATGAAAGTTGGTATAATCAGCCAACTGGTTTTTATTTCCAAATTGGAATATGCAAGCCGCCAAGCCCCTAAAGTCCAATTATTGTTTTGATAACCAGATATCAAATAGAATGTTAATTGGAATCAGCATCTTAACAGTTTCACCATTGACCGGTTTTTACAAAAAGAAAACAGCAATCCACCAAAGCCTCTAAAGTTATTGACTTAGCCACACATTATAAACTAGATCATATGCAAGTTGTTATAATCAGCCTTATCATTAACTGATTTTTATTTTCAAATTGGAATATGCAAGCCGCCAAGCCCCTAAAGTCCAATGAACTAAATCCATTTTAAAGTTATTTCTTTTCATTTTACTAATGTTTTTTTTTTCTACGACCTCCATTTCGTCATTAAAGTTCAAGAGTAGGGATTGGAATCGATAATCGAATCAAAATCGAATCTCATTTGTTGAAGAGAGAATTGAAATTAAACAAAAAAATTAATTCAACATTACATCCAAAAATTAAATGCATGATTTAAAATATTTTCAAAAAAATTGATCGATAAATTGGCCTTCAAAGACGAAATGATCGGCAAATGATTATAGTAATTTATCTGTGCCAAAAATTCAGACGTGCGTCAGGCAAATCATTTGACATTTACGTAAGTTTAACACAAAGTTCACACAAAAACTTACAAAAGGTTACATAATATTTACACAAATTTACGTAAGTCACATTCCCGTCACATGAATGTTCGCATTTCCTTTTTTATAAGCTTTTTAATTTATTTTTCATTTTGGTATCGGGACATTTCGCCGAAAGCCATTTCACCGAAAAATAATCTCTTATACTAATTTATTTTTCATCCATTTTGGTATCGGGACATTTCACCGAAAAGCCATTTCGCCGAAAAATAATCTCTGGCCTGAGTTATTTATAATTCTGCATAATGTTGGCCCTATTTTTGGGCGAAACGTCCTTCGGCGAAACGGCTTTCGGCGAAATGTACCGTATCCTTAAGATTTATTCTAAAAATTAATTCACAGCTTGAGCTACATGAATTTATCATTTGGATTAGATAGTGCGTGCTATTGTTGAATTTTAATTACAGCAACAAATACTTTTAAGGACGACTTAATTGCCCAAAATTACCAAGGTTAACCATAGTTTAAGTGTTCTTATATTTTTATTATGCAATTTTATTTTTATTTTTATTTCACAAAGTTATACAAAGTCGCAGTACAAATTATAGGGACAAATTAAAAAAAAAGCCGAAAATAATTCTAACACTAACGACCAAATCGCGACCACGAATGGAGGCGATGACACCTTGGTCTTGAAAACAGTAGGAGACGGAGGCATTCCAAGAATACCGCCGGGTATTTTTATTATGCACAATCATGACTGTATGATTGTTATAAATTAATTGTAATCAATTGTATATTTCACGACAAACACAAAAAATTATTTTCCAAATATGAATATAAATATAAATTACTTTATTGGATATTTATATGAAAAATAAAGTAGTTATGTAATAATTTTTCACGGTTTCTGACCATAAAACTATTAAACATACCTATGGACTTATAATTCTAATATTGATTATGAAATAATGATATTTAATGATATTTTATGTTATTATGCTAAATTGTACTTTAAATATAGTATCTGTTAAACCACTCTTTTTCTAGGAGTGAGTTTAACGTTTAATTCTTTACAGATGGTGATAGTTGATGTTTCAACTTGAAGAGGTGCTTGCATATCTACTAATTCAACATCAAATTTTCTATAAATTAATGCTAATAATGTTTTCATTTCAATCATTGCAATCTTTCTACCTAAACACATTCTTGGACCTCCGCCAAACATTGAAAATGAATTTTTATGTTGATTTTCAATCTCTTGAGGATCATAAAATCTTTCTGGATCGAATTTTTCGGGATCTTTCCAGTAAAGTGGATTGGTATTAATTCCACGAACATACAATATAAATAATACATTTGATGGCCATTCGTATCCTGCTACTTTATCAGATTTACTACTATATCTCGATACCATGCTAACTGTGGGTCTTACTCTTGATGTTTCTTTAATTACTGCTTCACAATATTTTAATTTTTCAAGGTCATCAAATGTGATTGGTCTGTTAAAATCATCTTGGAAAACCGATTCAATCTCTTCTACCAATTTCTTTTTAACATCTGGATTATGCGATAAGTAATATAATGCAAAACAAAAAGTGTTTACCGTCTATAAAATAAAAACATTTAAATATTTGTTAACCACATTATAATAAATATAATAAAAATGTAAGTATATTTTTTAACAAACAAACATACCGTATCTGTACCAGCGACAAATGCATCGAACATAACACCACGTATTTCATCATCAGTCATTGGTCTTAATAATGATGGAACAGCATTTTTTTGAGGTTGAGGATCATATTGTGTATTAGCAATAATCAGAGATGTAAGTAAATCATTTTTTTTTGAAATAAATTTATTTATATCATCAGAATTTTTCATTTCTTCTCTTCTTTTTCTGACAATTTCTACCAATTTTCCATAAAAATAATTACAATTACCCAACATATGATCCACTCGACTTTTAATAATAGGAAAATTTCTCAAAATTTTTGGTACAAATAAAATTTGATTATCTGATACAAAAGTATTTATACTTTCAATAAAATTTTCAGAATCAATCATCTCTTTGGTAACTTCTTCATTTTTTATCATACGATAATAATAATTTATCGTAGACATCTGTTGTCCTGTTGTCAACAAAGAAATAAAATCGCTCGTAAATCGACGCATCCAAGTAGAAATATCAATAACTACTGAGTCATCATTTTTATGTTTTAAATCTATCCAATAGTTTGACATTTCTTCGAATAATAAATTCACATATTGACTTGGTTTATTAGTTGAACTTAATGGCATAACAGCCTGTAAAAAAATATGTCGATTAAATTTCCAATGTTGATAATCATGGTTCAATCCTACACCTTTCTTTTCAAGGTCAAATAAATCTAAAAGACCATTATTAGCGGTCCTCATAATATGATTTATAGATGATGAATTTGATGCCAAAAATTTTTCAACATATTCAGCACGAGTAATTACGATTTGTCTATTGCCAGCAATATTTAATTCAAATACACCATCATGTTCACAACTTTTATTTAATTTATAAAACCAAGCATCGATATCATTTTTAAAAATTTCAAAACTACCTATTAATGGGATTGGTATTGGACCAGGAAGTGGATTAATACGAGTAAAATGTTTATAATAAAAACGAATTATATATAAACAAATTAGAGATAATAATGTGATGAAAATATCTTTTAGGTTAGCACCACTAAGGATTGTGTATAATAAACTCATGGTTATGAATATATATATGTGTTTTTTTTTCAAAGTTACTTTCTTTCTTTCTCAAAAACGCGCGTATATATAGCAAATTCGAGTCGATCGAAATGTCTATCATTTTACCTGTTTGAAATCTATTTTAATTCCCACCCAAAATTATACTTATTCGTATGTTTCACACGAGCGAATTTCTATTGGTATAATTAATTGATTTACATGTGTGATAACCATGTTTTTATGTAATCATCCGTGGAAGTATATTGTAAGATAAAATTTCCAAACATATACAATATATGAAACATTTGAGGGGGAGAGGGGATAATTTACAAACATTCATTCTATTATGGTTAATAAGAAACGCCGATAATTAAATTTCGGAATTCGATAAAATCTGGAGATCAACCTAAATATGCTAATTTCCATATTGAGCCGTGTTCGATCACGTGATGTACATGCCATGATTGGACACTAGACATCTGATTGTCGTGAATGAACATGGCTTTAGACGCCCACGGGCCGATCGGTCTGGCGAAGGGTTTGTATTGGTGAAAATCATTTAATTTCTTGCATCGATCTTTGGGTACAATTAAATCTGTATTCTTTTGTTTCATAAGATTAAGTAAGGGTAGTGTATTATATTAAGTAATATTGTAACTATTATTAAATAAATACAAAAAAATTTTAAGTAATCGTTTTAAAGTATTTTTTTTTTCATTAATAATATCATTTCCTGGGATATCTGAAACATTACTATTCTAAAAAAGATGTTTTTAATAATATGTATTTTGCCGCATGTAAAACAATAGGTTATTTATGCCTTAGCTAATCAATCCTCTTTCCAAAAAAAATAAAATCCAAAAACTGTAATCGATCAATTGGTCCAATAATTTAAGGGAATGGCTTTTTATAATTTCCCTTCCAGAAACTTTAAATATATTTTTAGTAAGCATATGTATTGAATTTCTGAAAAAGAAACTTTACTGGTGTAGTCCTCTTAAAATATATGCTATTTTAATATAAAGTTAAATTATCTATTCTATATTATGACTAAAGTCTTACGATATACAGTATACAAGTTTCTTTGTATTTCAGCTTTCGAAACTATTATTATGCATTATACTTTTAAAGACCAATGGTAATATTTTAAAGATCTTTATTAGATATTCCTGATATTTTATGCTTATTATAAAGATATATTTGTTGTATATTTATTTTGTGAGTCGAGTAATGAATATCTGAGTGTATCTGAGTGTTGCTTAGGTATCACAAATAATTATGAGTATTTTTATTTGAATAAGTAGTAATATTCTGTAATATGTCTTTATTTATATTCAATATTTTCTTATTATAAAGTAATATAAATTTAATTTTTTATAAAAAAATTTTGATAGAATGTAAGAATTAAAATTAATAAGTGTAAAAAAAAATAAGTGACTTTGAAATGATTGCGTAAATGTTAATAAAATTATTATCAAAAGCTTATGAAATTGAAAAACAAAACTTATGCTCAACATCAGCTTATTAAAAATTCACTATATTTGTTTTTGAACCCTAAAGCCGGACATTTTTCCCGACGGCCGCACTTGATCACGTGTTCGTGTATAACTTTGCACAAACCTGTCGGGCAAATGACCTGTCGTGAAATCGCGTTATCGCGTCAATGAAAATTAATATTATCATTATATCATACATATTGTATAGATGATAGTAAAATTATTACTCTTTAATAAATAAATTTTATTTGAGCGATGCATTTAATAATATATATACTGTATTTAGTAAGAACCGCTGATTATTTATTTATAAATTATTCGGAGCTACTAAATTAGGTAATTCTAGAATTTTATGACAAAAAATTTACTAACTTAAAAGATTACTTAGGAATTTCCAGTATAATAAGTATGATAACAAATAAAATATTATTATTATTTATTATGAAACCAATAAAAGCATAGTTTTACTTTTCAAAGTTCATTCTGTGATTCTTAAATGGATAGAATATAATCTTTATGTTATTTGTTGGTTAAAGGACTGATAGGCATAAGGAAGATATTCATAAAAAAAGGGAAAACTTTTATTGGATTTTTAATTTACAGTTTTATTAATATGATCGCTTAATTTATTAATATCAGAAAGCAGATTTAATTATGAAAACTAAACTCTAATAATTTAATTCGTTGTGTGATATGGAGATCTACGGGTATATGAAAAAATGATTGTCAAAAATATTCCATTATTAATATTACTAATCGTGTTAAACAAATATTCATTGGTTTTTAACCATTAAAAATCTTATGTAAAGTTTGTTTTACTGGTTAACAAATATTAGCATTACTAATTGATTCACCATCACTATTTGATTATTTGGTCCTTTTTCTATTACCATATCATTGTGTATCAAAATTCTACCTTTTATATTCTTATCACCATTCTTAAATTCTTACATCTCCTTATTTATTATGATAAAGGAGGTAATAAATAATTTCGGACTATTAATCATCCGGGATTTGGAGAGGATAATTTTCAGGTAAATTTTCGTCTCACTACCGCTTGTTGAGAATGATTGAAAATTCAAGAGGTTTTAAATTTAATGCTTTATCACAGGGGTTACAGATATGAAATCCTCTTGAATTTTCAATCATTCTCAACAAGCGGTAGTGAGACGAAAATTTGGTTACGGTACATTTCGCCGAAAGGACGTTTCGCCGAAAAATAGGGCCAACAATATGCAAAATTATAAATAACTTAGGCCAGAGATTATTTTTCGGCGAAATGGCTTTCGGCGAAATGTCCCGATACCATGAAATAAAGCTAGATAACAAGTAGATGATACTAGTATAACACTATTAATTATATACGATATACGTAAATAAAAGTAATTAAAGGCTATAAAATTTTTATTTATAAAAGAATTATTGACAGAATATTATTGAATATCATTTAATATAATCATCATTACTTACTTAACTAGAAACCTTTTTTACTTTACTTCCCTTACTTCTTTTACTCCCTTGACTCCCTAAATTCTCTTGACTTTCTTGACTTTCCTTACTTCCTTGACTAGAAATAGTAGCAGAATCGCTATCATTAAATAAATGTTCACCTCCAACAACCCATTCGATAATATTTTTATTCTTAGTTCTTTTCCTTCCATTAAATTTTTCATTATCTTTATCTCGTACCCATTTTTCTACCATACTAAGAAATACCCATCCCTCACTGGTTTTCTTATTAGCAAAAATTTCTATACTTTTAGGATATAACATTTCATCAGTAGTAATAACTATTACTTTACATCTTGCTCTACTTATAGCTACATTCCATCTATTTCTATCAAATAAAAATTCTGATTCTCGAGAAATTTCATTTAAATCTAAAAATCCAAAACATGATATAACAAGGTCTGCTTCTTGTCCTTGCATTTTTTCTACCGTATTAATTTGTAAATTAATATCTTGATCATTTAAATATTTTACTAGACGCGATTGAATCGCATGACGTTGTCGATGATGTGGTGTTACTATAAATAATGATGGTTTCTTCATCCCTTGTATTGTTTTTGGTGTATCAAAATATGCTGAAGTTATTTTTGCTACAACATCAGCTTCAGCTTGTAAAAATTGATCAGATAATAAACCAGATGATAATATTCTAGGATCCTCTTCTAATTCTATATTTTTATCTAGAGAAAGTTTTACTAATGTAATTGCCGAATCTGGTGATAAAATCTTTCGAATTAATGGATCCTTAATATGAATTAATTTTGAATCATCGAAAGTGAGCTTCAGATTTGGATGTGTTGAAATATAATCATCACCATAAATCTTTTGGAAAAACCCATTCAATTCTTCATTCTGGACATCAAAACAAAGGAGGTGAAAATGACATTACTTATCGCATAAAATAATAATTATAAATATAATAAATAATATTTATTATTTATATACAGACCATTCTCCAATTGTCTCTGAGTTGAAGAGTAAGAGGTCCAAAGTCATGTTTCTGCCCTCTTTTCAAAAAGAAGTCTTCCTCGCTAAAAACAGATCCATTTCCTTTACGCATTAAACATTGTTGAATAGATCCAAATATGAGAGGATGATCAGGCGGAAATATGGGATATGTATTTTGAATAATCGGCCCAAGTTGCTATATTATTATTAATTCATTAGAATTCGATATAAATTTAAATTAATTAAATAATTTTTATATATTACCATATGATCTCCGGCGACAATGAGTTTCCCTGTATCCGGATTTATACATTCAATAGCAATGCTAGCATCCGAAACTAATAACTAAAAAATTAAAAAAAGAATATTTTAATGTTCACATTCTTTAACTAAAATATTTAATAGTTTTTTTGCTTACCTGAGAACCCTCATCAATTATCATTATATCACATCCGGCCCAACCAAATTTCCATTCCTTTCTTACTTTAAACCAATCCCAAACTGTACCTCCAATCACAATTGGTTTTCCGGGAATTCCAATCTTATTCCCTTTAATCTTTTTAGGTAAGCTTTCTGCCTTACATTCTGCTAATCCATTTAAAGGCTTCTTTTTCAAGTCTTTAACTAAACGAACGATAGAAAAATCGCTTGTCTTATGATGTTGTTTTTGTACAGTTGAAATTCTATCCAATAGATTTTCGATAGCAGCCCTAGTAAAAGCCGTTACACCGATTATATAATTACTATTGTTGCCCGTCGGGTTATGCTTAACAGTACTCAAATACCATGTTGTAAACAACGCAAGGAAATGTGTTTTACCAGAACCCTAATATAACATAAATAAATGTATTAATAATAGCCTAATTGCAACTAAAATAACTAAAATAAAATATGAATTATTACTTACAGGTGGTCCCCATACAATTTGAAGTCTTCTTTCCAACAATTCAGCCGAGATTTCTTTTTGTGATGGAGACATTGAAAAAGAATCTCGTAGCTTCAAAGCTGTATTTTTCATTTCTCTAAAACGTTCTTCTTCAATTAAGGAAGAACCCCATGCATTAGGATTACTCAAGAGATTCTATATTCAAAAATTTAATAAATGTCATGGAATTTTTTTTTAATAATCATTTTGGGAGAAAAAGGTACCGACCATAAATATCGACTTCTTATCGTCTTGTTCGTCTATCTCGGTTAGAATTGTTGATACTTTATCAAGATTAAAGTCAATATAACGTTTATAAAGGCGATAAGTCGCATTTTCAGTAAACTTCTCTTTGAAGAATCCCTTTAAATGAATTATCCGTTTTTGTGGATCTTTATTTTCAACTTCATTAAGACATACAACCGATAAAGGATACCCGAAAAATTTATCTCGGTATCTCATATCTGGAAATAGGATTGCTTTCAGAACACCCTAGTTTTTTTTTTTAAAAAAAAATAAAAATTCCAAAATTTTCAAAATTTCAATGTAAATTATAGAAAATAATATATATAAGTTATATGTTACCTCCGGATTATCTTCAACCAGAATAAAATCTTTAAAAGTGCGAGGTTCTAATACACTAACTTCTTTACCGCTACTTAAAATAACGAATTTCGCAACCCATTCCGAACCTTCCTTTTTAGTAAATTTCTCAAATTGTAGTCGAATTCCATATACAGCTTCACCTTGTATTAAATCTTTAATTCTACTGGATCTGATTTGAGCACATTCAGTTATAGCTTCAAATTGTTTAAAAAAATATAATTTACCCAGATAATTATGTCCAAAAGCTTTAATTTCAGTAAAAGTAAAAACTTGTGGGGTAAATATCAATTTTGAAGCAATATCATCAGTTGATTCCTTAAGGAGCTCATAATAAGATTTTATTACAGCAATTCCAAAATCAACCCTATGTAAATGAGCTGAATTAATTTTTGATGTCGAACTTTGTGAAGAAACCCATGTAGCATAAATATCTTCTAAGTCGATAAGTTCAATGTGTTGTTCTAACGAATTTAACAGCTCCTCATCCTTTAATTTTGGCTTCACCAATTGTTCCCATATATCAATAAAGCGGTAAAATCCGGGCACGTGAATTGCAATATTTTCTTTTATCGCATTTTCTAAAACAATCAATCTTGGAAATTCTCGCCATTCGTCAGGAAGTTCCGTATTATTGCCATCATCATTATTTCCTGAAGCTAATAACAATGATGAATCCTCAAATAAATTAAATAAACACCTCACAGCTGTATGTTGCGTTGCATGTGAAATACAATTCTCATCCATAGAAATAATTTCCAACAAGGCATCTTGAAGAGCTTTTTTTTCTTGTTCAGAGAAGACAAAGATGCAAGCTCTAGATTTAACCTTTGCTAAATATTCAAAACTTTTTTCCAATGCGGTTACGAACTTATCCATTAGAGAGGTGAATGATGGTAGAGATTCATCATCCTTCATAGATGATTCAAAGCGTCTAAAATTCGGTACAATTTTTCCATCACTAGAATAAAGGCATATTGCCCATCCGAAAGGACGTGATAAGAAAGGATCCAAAGACATTGCAATCAATAAGTTATGATCTGTTGTTTGGGGAAAATTTGTGGTTGCAATCCCAATAAACTTATAAATTAAACAAATAAAGATTTGTTAGTAAAGAATATAATCTGAAAATTATAGACAATCATTTTACCTGTGCCTGTTTAGTTTCTATAGCTTTCAAATATGGCGAACTTTTCAATTTTTTATCATATTTAACAATATGTTTAATTCTCTTGTTTACGGCTTGATCACTGGATTTCGCATTCTCATCCTCAATATTTAATTCATCAAAATAATTTGACAAATCTTCGATATCAACATTATCTTCACCTGATTTCCAATCTCGTATAAAAGTTTTCAAATCCACAGCTTTCTCAAGCGATAAATAAGGAATCATCGCAATAGAACCTTCAGCATCTTTTCTACAAACATTTACAAATTCACAAGTTCTACATCTTGAGTTATAATGCCAAGGTACTGTTTTTTTAGTTAAAATATTAGGTAAATCCTCGCGAAAGAATCTATCTATTTTTGGAAGTAAAAAGTCCATACGAAATGTTTGTAGTTGGAAAGGCGGTAAATAAATTCCACCTGTACGCGAAATAGCAAGTCCACGAATCTTTTGAACTATAAAATCGAGAAGGTATGCATATGAAGCCACTTGAAACTAAATAATTAAATAAAACGTGTTAATGAAATTACAGTTATCATTTATAATAAATAAATCACATTCTATACCTGGTGTGGAACTCGCGCAGATTTTGAAGCCTTTGCGTCATAAACCATCAATTTTTTCTCCCCATCTTCTTCTCTAACTTCAATAAAATCAGGTACGAAAGCTTTTAACTTAACAACATTTTTTATACCCATTTCTTCATAAAATTCCTCAGGTACTATAAATTTCATTTGATACAAAGTTTGACCAACTTCGACTTTTCTTAATATATTTTTAGCCTCATCAGGCGATACGTCTCGACAGTCTACCACATTACTCAATTTATCTTTAATATCTGATTCAAATTCTGCTCCACGATGTCTTAAAGCTTCACGTAACGTTGAATCATCCATTTTAGGTACATATTTTTTTTTGTTAGAAGATTCTTGTAATTTTTGTCTTTTATAATCTTGATCTGATGTGAGTTTTATCAACTTATCACAATTAAATTGATAATACTTTGATAAGTCAGATATCGTCAGTGAAGTATTTATTTCTTCAAAAGCTTCATTTGACTTTGTTATCATTAATCAATAAGTTTTTGTATTTTAAATAATTGAAAAGAAATTTACGAATAATAAAATGTATAAATAAATAATAGTAAAACATGTTTATAAACTCAAGTTTTTAATAAATAAGTAAAATACACTTTGCTGACCTTTTTTTTCCTGGCCTGCGACATTTTTTATAAGTTTTTTAATAACAAAAAAAAGTATCTAAAAAAATAAACAAATATAATATTCGTTTATATATAATATAAACATATAACGTTTATGAAGGTCGACGAATAAGAAGTCAAAAAAAAAAGAAAAAGAAAAAATAATAAAATATAAAAAATAAAATGTGCAGATATATATGCCAAATGAATAATTGTGATTATTTACAGAAAAGTAGTATTGATAATTTGTAAGATCAGACTTACTGATTTTGTGCGTTAATGGTTCAATCACATGAACATCTCAATTTAGCCTAACGTAATACATAAAATAAATTTTAATTTGATCAACAAAAAAAAATTTTCAAATGGCTAATTTTTTAAATATTTCTCGATCAATGTTTAAGCGAAAGACATCTTGTATTTATCAAGGACGTGTTATACAACCAATTATTTGGAGAAATGTTCTTAGTAAACAACAAAATATTCAAAATTTTACTTCCGCAGCGGAAAATTTAGAAAGTGTAAATTCTGTAAATTCTGTAAATGAACAAAATCAACAAATTCAGTACGTTTATATAATCAATTAAATATAAAGCTATTGTAAATATAATGTACTAATATATGAGTAATCTTAAGCACACCACCGCCCACGCCACCTAATCCACCTAATCCTATACCGGCAGAAATCCTTAAAGCCTCTTTACCATTTGTTAATCAATATGGATGGTCGATTGATGCGCTGTCACAAGGAGCAAAGACATTGGGATACCCTAATATTAGTCATGGTTTATTTCCCAAAGGTGGAGCTGAATTAATTGATTATTTTTTAGAAGATTGTAGAAGAAAAATGTCTCATGAAATTTTTGATAAGATGAATGGGTAAGTTCGTAAGGGGAAAATTAATTCTCTCTTAAAAAAGGGAGAAATTAAATTTATTCTTTTTTAGATTAAAAGTACATCAAAAAATACGTTTTGCGTGTGTAACCAGACTTAATCTTACAAAACCATATATAAGAAAATGGCCTGAGGTACTATAATATAAATTAAAAATTGATATTATTGTTAATAATTCATAATTCTCACAATTTTCTGATAATAAGGCACTTGCAATTATGGCACAACCAAATAACGTTTCGATGGCAGTTGAGCATTTAGCGAAATTAGTCGATGACATGTGGTATCTCGCGGGCGACAAAAGTGCTGATGTACGTTATAATCATATTGGAGCCTTCTTTATTCCTTTTTTTAAATAAATTCATTATTTATTTTAGATGAATTGGTATTCTAAACGAGCAATTCTTGCAGCTATCTATACATCTACGGGTATATGCATTCTCCATTTTTCTTTTAGAATATTTTAATAATTTTTTTCTAATAAAAGACTTCTCAATAATTTTATCTAGAATTGTATATGACGCAAGATACATCACCAGATTTTACAGGAACTTACCAATTTTTAAATAGAAGATTACAAGACAGTGCAACATTTGGAAGTTTAATTAATGAAATTAATACTTTTGCCAATTTCGCTGCTAAATCTACTATTGGAATTCTATCATCTGTAAGTTATAACGAAATATTCTTTAGTATATTTGAAAAATAATCTTTATAGATCACTCGAATTAATAATATTTTTTATCCTTTTGTAGAAAGGAATAGGAAGATTCTAATATGTATATATGTATATACTTTATTTGCTTTTCTTAAGTTCAGACCCTAGCATAAAAAATCAATCCCACAAGAACATCAGCCTGCCTAGAAAGCCAGCTGTTGCTCCAGTGGGTCCAGTAGAAACCTTTTGTATCAGATGGTAACCTATAAAGTCATTTATTCGCCAGTACTGGTTTCGTGGCTTAGTTAAAACCCTTGATGACCGTACAATCTCAATAAAAAATTAATTTTCACTTGCATTTTTAAACCCGTTGAGAAGCAATTGTGCTCCTTTCAGCTCTTTCTCCTTGTTGATGGTTAGTGATTTCTTCGAGACCTTTTGTATATCTGTCTACCTTTGCATCTAATGGGTCTATATCACACTCATTTAGAAAGCTTCAATCCGCATAAACCGACAAAAATTTTGCGATCATGTGATTTTTTGGCTGTTTATGCACTAACTAATACGTGAAAGTGGGTGACGGATAAGTTTCACTTATCATTCAAACAGGGAAACTCAAGAGCAGTGATGTGCATTTGTACTTAAAAATTTGGTCGGACGCTTCCAATCCAAATGGTTTTATTAGAAAATTATGCTTAGAGTTGTGCGTGGCTATTCTTGCCAAAATCACTGTCGGATTAAAATATCTGATAATGCATGTGCAAAATATTATCCGCATCTATTATATTTACGTGATCAATATATACCGGTATTTAATATAACCCTGTCGTAGATGGAAAGTGGATACAAAAACGTTGTAGGATTAAACACAATAAAGGCGCTGAATATGGTATAGAATGTTATAATATTAGAACATATTTACTTGCGTGCAAACTTTTGCGCAAAACTATATCTAATAAATGTTTCCAGGAAGCCTTGTTAAAAGAGCATGTCAAAGGCCTTTGAATCCGTCTTCGACTTCACTATAGAGGAACGTAAGATTCTGGCCGTAAAATTTCCTGCTAATTCAAATTTTAAATGATTTATTTTTGAACCATTTTGACTAAAATAAGTTTAAAATTTTGGTTCTTATTTATTTTTTTAAACCTCTTTTATAAAATAATTTTTTATAAAAATTATTACATTCCCGCAATCCTATCCCATTTTAATTAATTTCCGAAAAGTCTGATCGAATTGATTCATATTTACGCCATACATTAGAAGTTTATGAAAATTCGTTAAATAAGAAACGCAGAACAATGGGTCAGAAAAAAAACATTACGGCCTCAAAGTTGGCCAGATGGTAGTACACCCCAGTATTACCAGTTACATACGTCGCAGATAATGAAGTTCACATGTGATCATGAGGAAGAAAATAATCACCGGGTCATGAACGAACTTAGGGTGCTATCCCAGCACCTGCAAGAACTTTGGGAAGTTCATGCGAGTCGTGGAAGAAGATTACGGGGAGCGGGTTAGTGCGAATAAGAAAATGCGATGCGAAATTAAGGATCTGAAGATGCAGTTGCAGGAGGCAGAAAAAAAGCTGGCATCTATGAAATAGGGTTCTACTCTTCCTTAAATAACGAACTCGCTTTAAAACGAATTTCTTAAATTACAGTAATCATTTGAACCTGGCACAAAATTTCAGTGACAATACAAAATATTATAACATTGATTCAAATAATAAAGCTTAGTAAAGATGTAGAATTTTTTTAAAGTTTAAAGGTATTTTTTGACTATCCAGGATATTATCCTAAACCTAGGACGCTAATCATCTTAATTTTTCTAGTACAGCCAGCTCTTGATATAAGATTATATAAAAGGATTTAAAAGAATTGTGCGTTTAGTTTTTAAATTACAAAAAATTTATAACTTCATGAAGTTTTTTATTTATTTTTTTTGACTAAAGCATTAAATTTACACAATGAAAATAATATAACCAGAAAATTTAAATCATATAGTAAAATCTCAAAAACTAAATCGATTCATACTCTATTATAGCGTTATATAAATTTTTGTTAAGATTTTGAACATCTCCAACATATTTATAATCCCATAATTCACGAACAAACCACCACCTTGAGTATTCGTTCGTAAAATCCTCAAAATTAAGGCCTTTAGCCGTTTCGATCCGATTCTTTTTATCATCTTTATGTAGTGAATAATAGATCCAAAAAAGTAACCATCGTATAGACTGATAATGTCCAAACATGATCGGTAGATGTTGATCAAGCTCATCACTTTGCTTTTTATCAAAACATAAAGTGCCGTCAAGTTTGAACATATTAGTTAAATAAAGCAAACATATTCCGATCTCTGCTTTGGTAAAATAATCGTTTGGTGAAATAAACAGCACAATATGTAACGAAATAAATAAAAAATTGAAGAAAGTTATAGCAAAATAGCTATCAGTATTATTCCGAACAAAAAAACTCAGAATACTAATAATTAATAGCATCGTTAAATAAAATACTAAAGCATGTTCAAACATAGTAAGTCTTTGATAAAAATAATAAATAGTTAAAATAAAAACAACAAACATTTGTATATAAGTAGGAAAAACAATTTTGACAAAGAAGTAAAAAAGATGAAGACACTTAAAAAAGGAATTTTCAAAAATTTTAATACGATCAATATGGAAAATCGATACTAATTCCTCTACATACAAATTTATAATTATCCAATATATTATCATTAGAGCATCTAATATCATCAATGCCAAAAAGGTATAGGACATTGGATGGTATAACGAAATTTCTTTGTTGACATAGCAACAACCAAAAGGTATTGCGTATTTAACCAAATTAACTTCAACCAAGTTAATAAAAGTTCTGATCCGTACCGCTTTTCCTCCTTTGTATAAAGAGTAGTTCCATGCTGCCAAAAAAGGGAGGATACTGCTAATAAAGAAATCAAAAATATTATTGATTGGAAAATAGTCATAATTTGTTTCCGACATTGAAAGGATGTTAGTTTAGAACGTGAATATGAATATCTAAATAAAATACTTTCAACAAATGGGAGAATTAATCATATTTATAACTTACCTTCAATAATTATCATACGATGGCGCATGTTTGCGAGAACTTGCGTGTCATGCGATTCATGTGTCATCGTGTCATTATTGTTGCGTGACAATCCACTAACGCCATTGCGTGACAATATTATCAATAACGTTCCAAAGGTATTGTGTATTTAACCAAATTAACTTCAACCAAGTTAATAAAAGTACTGATCCGTATCGCTTTTCCTCCTTTGTATAAAGAGTAGTTCCATGCTGCCAAAAAAGGGAGGAAACTGCCAATAAAGAAATCAAAAATATTATTGATTGGAAAATAGTCATAATTTGTTTCCGACATTGAAAGGATGTTAGTTTAGAACGTGAATATGAATATCTAAATAAAATACTTTCAACAAATGGGAGAATTAATCATATTTATAACTAGGACCCAGAAATATATATATAGGGGTCAGGTGGCGAAAAATTTTTTTACTATGAGCTGTACGCAGAGACTTTTTATATGAGTAGTACGCATAATTGACACCTGATATTGAAAATCCTGCAAAAATACGCAAATAAAATTTCAGACATTAAGTTATTAATTATTTTATCATGGCTTCTATATTATAAATACTAATGTGAAAAATAGAATTTACCATTTTTTTAATAATATTTTTCTAAAATTTCACTTTTTAACCCTTAGAAATTTCTTACAATTCGGTTAATTAAATAAGTACGTACAGTAAATATGTAATAGTTATAAGATTAGCCAAATTTAGGTCAAAAATACGCAAACTAATTTTTTACATATAAAAAATTTGATAAAAAATACGCAATCTTGATGACCTAACTATAGATGAAAAATTCTAAAATTGTACGCAAATCAAAACTTTACTCCGTCTAATTCCACTATGATGGCGACGCATCTGTGTACCCTACCCCTGTATATATATTTCTGGGTCCTTTATAACTTACCTTCAATAATTATCATACGATGGCGCATGTTTGCGAGAACTTGCGTGTCATGCGATTCATGTGTCATCGTGTCATTATTGTTGCGCGACAATCCACTAACGCCATTGCGTGACAATATTATCAATAACGTTCCACAAGAGGAAGTATAGGTTTCTTGAAGGGTTTCTAATTATAGGCTTGTAGCAAATTAATGTTTCGGGTGAAACCGAAATTAGATCCCTGACAAAACTTCCGAAACCTGGCGAAACTAGTTTTGCCACAAAGAGCAAAATCCGAAACTGTGCGAAACTTGCAAAACATTCTTTTTTTATTTTTTTTTGTGGTCATTTTATGATAGTACAAAATTTACGTGTCCCAACCAAGTCTAATCGCTAATGAATCATCTATTGGCTTAGTGAAATCAAAAACTACAAAAATTCCGCTCTTGCAGGTGCTTGTCAATAATCTTAGATGCTTTTTTTGGATCATCCGTATACTGACGCACAATTCTATGAATATCGTCCCGGCTACCACTCCCTCGGAACATGACTAGATGGAAATGTTTTCACGAATTATCTTTGGCACGGCTTGATAATTCTGAGTTACGTATATTGGTGAGATGTTTTGATGCCGTCCACTAATAAAGTAAGGGATGATACGTTCTTGTATTTTTTTTGATTCGGCACAGAGATCTTCTAAACAACAACAGTACTTCTTTTTGGGGAGAATTTGCTTATATCCGGAATCTTTTCCGCCTTGATTGTTTGAAATGAGATATTCTCACGATATGGGTCGGGACTATTTGCAAAAATATGGATAGCATTTTTTACAGCTCCCATTTAGGCTCGGCATACTTTCCAACTAATATAAGATCGTCGTTTTTAATATATCTATTCCCCTTCTTGCCTTTAAACATGCGCTGAAGTTTGTTGCCAAGAATAAGGTTTATAACCATATTAGTTTTTCCGCTATGTGAGCCTCCAGTTACTAAAAGGCGAAAAGGCCAGTCTGGACTATATTTATTTCCCTTCATTCGCTCCAAATATTTTCTGGGAATCTCGTCAATGTTATACACAAAGAATTCCATACAGTATTGTTTATTAGATAAATTGAAATGAATTAGTAAATTTCTCAAAGAAATTTCAGCGAACTTAGTTCGCCCAAAATCACGTGAACTTTCAAGGATTGGGCTTCAAGAATATGGTTGAGGCTTTTGATTTATGCCGAGTTGCATTCACTATGCCACATTTAATGAGTATTTAACGCTGCAAAAAAGATCACGTGAGTACAACTTATTTTTGAACTCCGCCAAAATAAATTTTCATTTTTCACTTATCACTGCTATTAAATAGGCCACCATGGAGAATCCTAAAAGGCCTGCAACTTAAAGACTGAAGCCAGACTCACACCCCGCACCCACAACCATACTCACGAGGTTACAACTCACTCAACTTGAATAAGAATGTTTAGTAATATTTTTGCTCTGTAGATTAGTTTAATAGTGCAAGTTTCTATAGATATATTTTTTTTTTTGTTGATATAATAATATGAAATGGAAGGAGACAAGAAGTATTGTTGATCCTAAAATTTAAAATTAAATAGAGGACAAATAAAAAAAATGTTTTTATTGTATCAAAAATTTTTGAATTTTCTTGTCATGTGAGTTATTTACATATTTGATTTTGCCCAGGTTTTATTTACCAGAAATTTAGTCCTAAGAATTGGATCTATAAAATCGTTCCCCATGTTTGCTTTTCAACGGTATTTCTATGTCTACAAGAATTATTTATGATGTAAATTAGCAAGCTTAAACATAATTTTTTTATTAATTTTCCGGCAAAATATAATAAACTTCTTTTTGAGTTTAATCGTAAGTAAAATATATATCAATGGTTGCATGTTGGCGCAACCAAAAAAAAATCATCATTTTCATAGTTGTAAAATTTTCAACAATTATAGCATTAAAAATACAAAATAAAATATAAAATATTTGATTGGTCAATCACGAATTTGTGCATTATTTAACACTCAAGTTTATTTATCTATGACGTAGGGATGAGAACTGGTTCGTTTGTTTTAGGTTCTTCACGCTCTCATAAATAAAATATGAGCTACGTGCGTTCAAATTTTATAAACATAAGTGGAGCATACAGTATCATGATGATGGTCAAATTTTGATTGGCTTCAAACGATAGATCATCATCTTGGTAGCAGGCAGCAGCCCAATTTTTGCCCCAATTTCAATCCGGTTCTTGAAATCAGTTTAAAGTAGGCTTTGGCTCGAAACGGTTTTTATAGTTAAAAGTAGTTCTAAACTCAGGAGACTAAAATTTTCTGAATTTAGAATAGATTTCAAAATCGAATCAAATCAATTCATCTTTAGCCTATAATTTACTTACTTTTTTCTCCGTTTCACCGAGTATATAGGATAAGAATTCCTTAAATTCTCTGGGTTTGTTGACCTTTGGTAATAATGGATCTGTTGCTACAAATTTATTTGTCTCATTTGTATATGCAATAGCATAACCTCCAATCCTTCATCAACTACTGACTTATTGATACATTAGTCGAGCTCAGGATCACTAGTTAGCTTTGCAACTTATATTATACTATAATAACGATTAGGGATATGAATAAAAAATTGTTTAGAATTTTAAATAAAACAAGAATTATAGGTAACATTACATTATGAACAAAATATTATTGCTGTAGGCATCAACTAAAGATTGTCTTTTTTAGCATATAGTGTTTAAAAGAGTATATTTCACTATATCCATTATTAGTATCTGTTCAATTACATTAATTTATTAATTTTTAATGGGTATCCGGACTTTTCGCCGAAGTCCATTTCACCGAAACCCATTTCGCCAAACCATTTCGCCGAAGAGATATTTCATCGAAGGGATATTTCGCCGAAAAATTATTATTCCATTTGGCTACTTTATTGTTTTTATATTAAATGCATAATTGTTTTCTAGAACAAAATTTGGAATTAGCTGATTTTTATTAAATTTATCTCGTTCTTTATAATACATTAATCTTTTTTGCTTACTTTTTCGCGAATAAATGTTTTCACGAAATAAAGTTTTTTATTTATTGCTTAACAATTAATATCAGTTACTTGAATGTTAAAGTGATAATATCCTGGAAAAAAAAATCTCTAAAAATAATTTAATTTTTATTTATGAATATTTTTTTATAAAAACTACTGTAGCCTGTTGCGTTGCAACAGGATTACAGTAAATGAGTTTGAATCAATACAACAATAAAATTTTTTTAATATTAACAGATTTTTATTTTTGAGTAAAAAAATATATTTAATTTAACTAAAAAAATCATACAAAGAATATATATATATTTACTCAATAAAAAAAAATATTTATTTTGATTATATCGCCAATCCAAACCTAAGAGGCGAAAGAATGAAAAAAAAAATAGAAAAAAAGATTAAATAGTCAACCTATAAAGTAATAGAATATAAGATTATTGTAACTTAGTTTACATGCACACAGCGAGCTTAGTTTCAACAAGAATAACGAGCAAGAAATATAGGACTCTTCTTTATTTTAATCCATGATCGTGTAATTTCTTTGATTCACACTTATTAAAAAGCTATGCCTTCATATTTGGAATGGTATCAATTCTTCCAGGTAAAGGGTGCGTCAACTATATACTGTATATATAAATTATTAAGTCTCCCAGATAGGTATGTACGTCATCAATTCCAAAAATCCTGCAAAAATTTTGGTGGAACAATATTGATATAGATGATCTGCGATTTACACATTATTTAACTGAAAGCTTATTCTGATGACTATATATAGTTTTGGCTGATTCTAAAATCGGACTTCGTTATTTTTTATTTTATTTTATTTTGATAACTTGTCAAATGCCAAAACTAATTTCGATAATTTTAGCATTTTGTCATTTTATCATAAGAATTTCGGCAGTTTTGCCAATTTGCCGTTTCTTCATAGGAACTTTGGGACTTTATCAATACCTTAATAAATGTGAAATATGTGGTAAACATTACACAAATGTGGAAAAATGGTGTAAGCCATGCCAAATAAATGATTTAACAAAATTTTTTACATACAGTGAGATTGAAGAAATCGACGATTTAATTCAAGAAATGCAATCAAATATTGATAGATCAAGTGATATTATATTTGAATGGATACCATACGATCAGTTTAAAGATATTAAGGAAATAGATAAAGGTGTTAATGTATATTCAGCAATATGGAAGAATGGTCCATTATATTATAAGAAACGCACCATTTTTGGTAAAAACAAATATGTAAGAGACCAGAATAAAAATATTATTTTAAAATGTTTATATAACTCTCGAGAGGTTACTAATGTATTTCTAAATGAGGTACGAAATTCTTTAAAATTTAACTTATATATATTTATATATTTTAATGATAATATTTTCTCATGTTTAATAGGTTAAATCATATACATATTCGATTAATTATATTTATTTATCTAAATTATATGGAATATCTCAAGATCCAAAAACGAGAGATTATATTCTGGTTTTTAAACATAAAACAATTGATATTATGGACACAATGAAAATAATAACGAATTGGACTAGTGGGAATGAAAAAATTGATAATTTAATTCAAAAAATGCGACTAAAATTTAATGAAACAAGCAATATATTATTTGAATGGATACCATACGATCAATTTAATAATATTAAAGTAATAGGAAGAGATGAATTTGCTACAATATATTCAGCAATATGGAGTGATGGTCCATTACATTATGATAATTATAGATTTAAATACACAAGAAACATGAACGAAAAAGTTATTTTAAAATGTCTATATAATTCATATAATTCTCAAAATATTCTTGATCTAAATGAGGTATAAAATTTTTCTATAAATTATTTTTTTTTACCTTTTCTTATAAGAATAATTTTTTTATATATTTCAAAGGTGGAAGTATCTTCAAATAAAATATATGGAGTATCTCAGAATTCGGATACAAACGATTATATTATAGTTTTTATAGATGGATTTCATTGTCGAAATTGCGGCAAGCAATTTACGCAGATATATAATAAATGGTGTAAACAATGTCAATTAAGTAATTTGAAGAATATTACGATCTGGGCTAGTGGGAATGAAAAAATTGATAGTTTTATTCAAAAAATGCAATTAAAAATTAATGCATCATGGAATATAATATTTGAATGGATACCATTTGAACAGTTTAATGATGTTAAAGAAATAAAAAGTGACGATCTTACTTCAATATCTTCAGCAATGTGGAAGAATGGTCAATTATATTATGATAATAATAAATATGAATATGCAAGAAATCAGAATACAAAGGTAATATTAAAATATCTATATAACTCTCAAAATATCAGCAATGTATTTCTAAACAAGGTACGAAATTCTTTTAAAAAATTTAATTTATATACTTATGATCACTGATAATTATTTTATAAACTAAAATAGGTTAAATCATACTATTCAATCAATCGCAATTCTTATATGCCTGAAGTACTATATGGAATATCTCAAAATCCCGATACAAAAGATTATATTCTGGTTTTTAAAGCAACTGCTATTAGACATGCAGTAAAAATATTTACGAACTGGACTAGCGGAAATGAAAAAATCGATGATTTAATTCAAGAAATGCGATTAAACTTTAATGGACCAAGCGATATACTATTTGAATGGATACCATACAATAAATTTAATAGTGTTGAAGTAATAGGAAGAGATAAATTTGCTATTACATTATGATAGTTATAGATTTAAATACGCAAGAAACAAAAATGTAAGAGTTACGTTAAAATGTCTACATAACTCCCAAGATATTCTTAATGAATTTCTAAATGAGGTATAAAATCTACGAAATTTCTCTATAAATATTTATATACTTATTATAATAATAATAACACTAATTTTTTTATATTCCAATAGGTTAAATCATCCCCAATTAAAACACATGGGGTAACTCAAAATTCAGATACAAAAGATTACATTATAGTTTCTCAAAATGAATGCCGCTGTGAAAAATGTGGTAAATTATATACATATATAAATCTTAAATGGTGTAAGCAATGTCAAAGAAGTTATTCAAAAACTATTATAATCTGGACTAGTGGGAATGAAAAAATTGATAATTTAATTCAAGAAATACAATCAAAAATAAATATAACATTTGAATGGATACCTTATAATCAGTTTAAACATATTAAAGAAATAGGTAAAGATGTTAGAGTATATAAAGCAATATGGAAGGATGGATCATTATGTTATGATAATAATAAAAATGAATATGCAAGGAACCAGAATGAAGAAGTTAGTTTAAAATGTCTCTATGGCTCTCAAAATTTAACTTATACTAATAATATATTGTTAAATGAGGTACGAAATCTTCTAAAATTTTAATTTATGTATTTTTAATTTAATACATTTTTTGTATTTTAATAGGTTATATCATATTATTCAAATAATCAAGATTATAGTATGCCTGGAATATATGGGATATCTCAAAATCCAGATACAAACGATTTTATTTTAGTTTTTCAACATTATAAAACAACAACTATTAGGTATACAATGAAAATACTCGCAAACTGGATTAGTGGAAACGAAAAAATTGATGAATTAATTCAAAAAATGCAATTAAAAATTCATGAACGAAGTGATACAGTATTTGAATGGATATCATATACCATATTCCTTAATAAAAATAAGATGAAAATCCGGTTATCGATAAAAAAGTGATTTCCGTAATGTAGAAATGTATCGGTTATGTCATATTTTGAGATTATATTTTGATATGGTATGAATTATATGACAGTTAGGTGTAAACCGTATTTTGTTTAAATCGTGTTGTAACATGGTAAAGGATTAATTTTTCTATTTTCGTTTGGTATTTATTTGAGTATCGATACCCTGATGCCTCAGCTCAATAAATGTTCAACAACGACAAGGTCACGGTCATTTTATTTCATAGTTACATTATGAATTTTATGCAAGTACAACATTGATTTATTTTTATTGCGATTGCGTCTATATTATTATATTCAATTTATGTAGTATATACAGTAATAATGATAAAATCAGTGGTATAATTATAGGTTGTTAAAAGTTAAATATAATTATTCATATGAATAAAAAACTAAGTATAAATTTATCCAAAGTAAAGTAAAAATAGAATATTTTACATATAATACGTACAGGTGCGTATTATGATAATCGAAAAATCGATTAATCATAAAAATTTACATCGCATCAATAAAGTATCTACACTAAATACATGACATTGACTCTTATCAGTGTAAATACTTAACCTATTTATACCCAATATAAAAATATTATATATAAAATTTCTAATATTCATTTTTCTGCAACCGATTATCTAACGATCTAAATTAATTTAAAAAATTTTTTTTTTTTTTGTACAGTAGTTCTATCCTAAATTATTTACGATAGGTTGTAATTCTTTCTTAGACCGAAATTTTTTTCTGAAATTTTTATGAAGATTTTTTTTTTTTCAAACTAAAATTCTTTGTTGGGTGACGTCATCCAAAATTTCGTTGAATTTTTTTTTATTACTTATGAATTATTAATTATTAACACTAATAAAAAAAAAAGACTTAGTTACTATTCGCATTATTATTGTTTTTATTTATTTGGTTGTTCCCGACCTCTATATTTTGATAATAAACTTTCTTACATTAAATTTTTTGCTATTGATTATATTGATCATGCGATCATCATGCATATTTGTATTTCTAAGCTCCGCTTTATTTAAAATTATTTAAGGCAAAAATGATGATTATAGACTATTGTTTAAACTATTTTTTTTTTTACTTTTTTTTTAAAAAAACAAACTTACTACGTGACGCAATAGTTTTTTTATCGAGATCACTTTCGTCAGAGTCATATGATATTTAATTTCTCTAAATCAGAGTAAAGATGACTCATATATCAAACTCTCACAATATAAATATTAGACATATCGCGTGATAAGAAAAATAATATAAAAAGGGACACCTTCCTAACAAAAGAGACACCACCTAATAAAAAAACTCTTACAAAAAAAGCTCTAACAGACAGGAAACAACTGTCTGTTGTTTCCGAGTTTAAACTCTCCTAACAAAAAAAAAAGATGACGCTAACTCTAACAGATAGGAAATGTTGTTTCCGAGTTCTAAACCCTCCTAACAAAAAAAAAGATGACGCTAACTCCTAACCCGAAAGTTTATGATGTTCACTTTAGCGCTCTTGAAGAAATTAAACAAATAATTTTCGTAATTATCAAGAACCATTTTATAAATTTTGTATTATACTTCTCAAAATAAATAAATAATTGAATTTTATCTCTTCTTTCCTGACTTTAAAATAGAAAGAATTATCTCGGGTTTAACAGCTTTAAAGAGTTGCAAATAGATGACTGGAGCCCATCGTACGAGAACCCACTTCAAGGTTATATCTTTAACTTTAAAAGTGAAGCCTTGGTTAAGGTACCTGAATATAAGTCATCAGGTTCAAATTCACCGTCTTGAAGATATGGTAGTTTGTCTCAAGAACCCATTCAACAAACTTTTAGCACTCGTTGGCACCCGAAAAACAATTTGTTATCGGAAAAAATTTTACGCGGAATCACGTGACTTCTAATAACTGGACTGCAACGTCACATTATTTCTCGTCATCCCTCTTCCGGACCTCCATTTTTATCTAATATAAAGGTATGTCGAACTGTTTTCGTAAAGCTAAAGAGAGTGGGCTTTGCCTGCCTCTTTCTGGTGAAGGTGAACAAGTGGATGCAATGATCAAGGAAGTTATGGCAACCTTGTGAGCTGGCAGGTCTATCTATGATAACTCTGTTAACTGACGGACCTGGCTGAGAGATACGGATAAGATCTTCTCAGTGTTGAGGTCTACTGTTCCGCAATGAGGAATAGTTATGTGCCTTCCTCAACTTCTTTCATGCAATGATTTGTTTTCATTGAGGACTTTTGGATTCAGAGAACTGGAAGCGCTTCGTGGCCACAGTTTTACTGTGAACGTCCTTCTCTGTTTTCAAAATTTCTGGATGATAACAAATCTTTGTGTGTCCAGGAGAGATGTCAGCGAAAGGACACAATAACCTAAAGCTGTGTTTTTGTAAGTTCTTTCAAACAGATACTTGTAGCTATACCTTTTATTGTGCAGTTTTCAGGAACGGACGGTGAAAATATCGACACTAATATATAGGAAGAAGATCCGAACTGCTTCGTTATGTTACTTGATACTTTAGAAGGATACTGCCTCACGTCACCTACCGGATGGCGGGACGAAATTTTTAAGTAGAGTACTTAGCAAAAGCTAACCATCCCTTTTAATTTATAGATGTCCCACAAGAAATGTTAATTTATAGGGACCTGTGGAATGGCATGAGCGGAAAGAAATGCAACAAAGAGAATTCCACTTCAAGAAATTAAATTGGTTCTTATTGTTACGTTCACATACTTTTTTCGTAAATTATGCATCAATTTTTCTAGGAAATTTTGAAGTTGAGGTGTGTGAACAATATTAAAAAAAGATCTTGTTAAGAAAAACAACAATTTTATTATTTACGCCTATAGTATAAGTATATCGTAACCTGTAATCATCGTAATCACGTGATAATAATAAATTATTCATATAATTGTTCTCATAATACCAAACAATAAAAGAATTTTGATCTTTGGAAAATTTCAGAAATAGGCCAGACTAAAAAAAAGTTAAGCTGATTTTTTTTTCTAGTTCAGTGCCAAGCTTCTGAAAAAAAATACATATATATACACAAATGCATATATTTTTAAAAAAATTCTATATATGTATAAAAAAAAATTCTTTTTTTTTTGTCGTTAACTGAACAATAAAATTTAAAATCAGGCTTTTACCATTTTTGGTGACTGTCAAATGTAAAGGCGTAAAAATCATTTGTAAATAATAATTCAGAAAAAAAAATGCGCGCATGTTTGTGTTACTAAATTGGATTCTAAAATCCTATTTTAGTTAATTTCGGGGATGTATATCATACGTCCAGGATTAGTTTATCCCTTATTGTATATTTTAGGAATGTGAAGGGAAAATTTTACTAAAAATACAGTAAATCTAGATTAATAATATATTATTATTAAGAATTCAACTGGTCAAAAGCTTTGCGAAAAAAAAATATAGTTTTCTTATTCGGTGATGACGAACAAACTGATGATAAAGGCTTTCAAGATAGTAATAAAGAAAAAACTGAAGAATCTCAGAATAAATTTATTAAGGTTCAAGGAAGGAAGATGCACGAATTTGAAAAATAGTTGATTGGGGAAGATATTAGAAAGATCGAACTATAGGTAATGATGAATTTTCTGAAATATATTCAGCAGTATGGAAGGATGGTCCATTATATTATATTATAATAACGATAGATATGAATTCAAAAGAAATCAAAACAAAAAGGTTAATTTAAAACGTCTAAATAGCTCTCAAAATATTACTAATGAGGTATATAGTTTAAATAAATTAATTTGTATACATTTTGTATATTAATAATAAATTTTTATATTTTAATAGGTTAAAGTATCTATAATTAAAACATATGGAGTAACTCAGGATTTGGATACGAAAGATTATATTATAGTCTTTGAAAACGAATGCTACTGTGAAAAATGTGGTAAAGAATTTACAGATATAAATCTTAAGTGGTGTAAAACATGCCAAGTAAATTATTTAAAAAATATTACAATTTGGACAAATGAAAATGGAAAAATTAAAAATTTAATTCGAGAAATGCAATTGAAAATTAATAAACCATATTATATAGTATTCGAGTGGATTCCATATAATCAATTTAGTAATATTGAAGAAATAGGCACTTTTGTTAAGGTGTATTCAGCAACATGGAAGGACGGTCCATTACATTATGATAGTGATAAATACGAATATATAAGATATCAGAATGAAGTAGTTGCTTTAAAATGTTTATATGACTCCCAAAATATCACTAATGTATTTCTTAATGAGGTATGAAGTTTTTATAAATTAATATAATATATTTTTAACTGGATAATAATAGCTTTTTTTTATATTTTATTAATAGGTTAGATCATCTTCAATTAACCATTATTGCAATAACAGTACTACAAAAATATATGGAATATCTCAAAATCCATATACAAAAAATTATATTCTAGTTTTTAAATATTGTGAAAATAATGATAGTAATGATAATAATGAAAATTATGAAAATATAACTATCAAAGATAGTTATGTACTTGCAAATTGGATTAGTGAAAACAATGTACTAACTACAGTAAAAATACTTACAAATTGGATTAGTGGAAATGAACAAATCGACTATTTAATTCAAGAAATGCAATTAAAAATCAATGACCTACATAATATAGTATTTGAGTGGATACCATATGATGAGTTTAATGACATTAAAAAAATGGATGAATGTAATTTGTCCGAAATATATTTAGCAATATGGAAGAATGGTCCATTATATTATAAAAACCAAATTGGTTTTGGTAAAAATATATATACGAGAAACCAGAATAAAGAAGTTGTTTTAAAATGTTTGTATAACTCTCAAAATATTACTAATATATTTATAAATGAGTTATGAAAATTTCCAAAAATTTAGTTTATGTACTTTCTAATTTTACAATAATTTTTTTATATTTTAACAGATTAAATCATACTACATAACTTGTTAATCATGATGATATTCCTAAATTATATGGAATATCCCAAAATCCAAATACAAAAGATTATGTTCTAGTTTTTCAATATTATGAACCAGTTATTAAAAACAAGCATATAATAATAAAAATACTTACAAACTGGACTAGTGGAAATGAGAAAATCGATGATTTAATTAAAGAAATGCAATTGAAAATCAATAAACCAAATGATATAGTATTTGAATGGATTCCATATAATCAATTTAGTAATATTAAAAAAATAGGTGAAGGAGGCTTTTCTAAAGTATATTTTGCAACATGGAGAGTTGGTTTATTACATTATGATGGTAATAAGTATGCAAGAAAACGGAATAAAAAGGTTGCGTTAAAATGTTTATATAAATCTCAAAATATTACAAGTAAATTTTTAAATGAGGTATGAAATTCTCCGTAAATATAATTTACATACTTTTTTTTAATATAATAAAGAATAATTTTTATATTATAATAGCTTAAAGCATATTCAATTGAAAATCATTATAATTATTACACTAATAGGATTCTTAAAATATACGGAATATCTCAGAATCCAGATACAAAGGAATTTATTATGGTTTTTGACTATGCAGAAGGTGGAGATTTAAATCATTGGATGAATAAAAATTATAGCGATTTTGATTGGTTAAGGAAATTACTTTTGTTGTGGAATATTATTAATGGACTTAGAGAAATTCATCAAAAACGGATGGTTCATCGTGATTTTCATACAGGAAATATACTATTAATTAATGATGATGTAAAAGATTACATGGATGATAATATTGTACATATTTCAGATATGGAATTATGCGGAGATGTTAGTAATATTGATCAAAATAATAATTATGGAGTTATACCTTACGTAGCTCCTGAAGTGCTCAAAGAGGAACCTTATACTCAAGCAGCGGATGTATATAGTTTTGGTATGATTATGTATTTTGTAGGAACTGGAAAACAACCTTTTTCTGATTGTGCGCATGATCAATACTTAGCAATAAGCATATGTAATGGAAATAGACCTGAAGTAAATGAACCAGAAATACCAAAATGTTATAGTAAATTAATGAAAGAGTGTTGGGATTCAACCCCAGACGATAGACCAGATGCGGAGAAAATTTTTGAATCAATAAATTTATTTTATAGTTCATATAAAGATGATGAATCAGACTTTAAACGTTATATGAAGATTGAAAAAGAACAACAACACTATGAAATTGAAAAACAATTCAAAGAAGCAGAAGAATATAGAATATCAAATCTCTCTTCTTTTGATAAAAGTATTAATACTCATACACAAGCTATTTATAAATCTCGATTACTTAATCCTTTCACCAAAAGTCTAATTATTGATTTTACAAAGTAAGTTCATAGATTTTTAAATTTGATAATTATTATACTTTATTAATATGAAATTTAATTCTTTATACAGAATAAATAAAGAAGATTAAACGCTATTAGTTTTTAGCATGAGTCAGTATAATAAATCTTTAGCTTATTGTTAGCTATAAACAATATTTTTAGTTTTAAATTATTTACGTGTAAACTTTATTTTTTTTACATAAATAAAATCAGTTTAATATTTTAATTATTTTAGCACTGTAAATATATTTTAACCATAATTTATAATGCCGTAAATAAATATCCAATAATAATTTTGTATTATTCTTAAGATCGAAATTTAATAAATTGGTGTGTGTAATCAATGATAATTTTTAATAATAAAAAAAATAATGAAATATGAATTTTTACGGATGGCGGCTTTTATTTATGGCAGTTAGTGTATGAATAATTAAAATTTCAACCTCACATGGCAATCTTTAGTGATTGTACATATTTTGAAGTGAACAAGAGTTGTATAGTATTATTTAAGTCTTCTTTTATTCATGTTGCTACTTGCGTACAATTGGTCACACTAATTCTTTAAAAACATCTAAACATCTAAAAATCACAAAAATATATGTATTATGATCTAACAAATCACTTTTCAGCCACGTGATCACGCGATCAGAATTTTAGAACAAACCAATCAAAATGTTTATTATCTTGTTTTATTAGTTCAGTTAACATAACTAATAAAATTTATAATATCATAACAACAAAAAATGTAAAAGTAATAAATTGAAGTGTTACGCCGTAACAACAGTGTTTCTTTAATATTCAAGATTCGCACGTATAAATAATATTATGAGATAATTAAATCGAAAAAGAATTGAAAAAGATAATTTTATATTTCATGATGTAATATATAAAAAAATTTCCATAATTTTCCATATCATTTTTGTTTCACACTTAATTAATAGAAGGCAACTTTTCCCTATTCAAAATATCTTTTATGGTATATTTAAGTAATTACAGAATATGATGTAGATAAAAACTGCTAGGATAATATTTTTGTTATAAGATAACAAGAAACGTTAATAAACGTTTCTAATTAAAAATTGAATATTAAAAAAATATTGAAGCTCCTCCACTTACCTTTTCAGTTCATAAAAATCGTCCGGCAAGTAGAGACCTAAAATAAAAAAATGAAAATGGGTCGTTGGTAGGTAGAGGATAGGAAACCGCTTTGGTCACTGCATTTAATTTGCGACCTATGAAAAAGGAATATCCGGAAAATATCAATGAAAGTGTCCGAAAATTGTCCAGTATTTCAAAAAATTGTCTTGAAAATGATTTACCTTTGTTGTCCGGAATTTTTTCATGTCCAGGGTTTGTCCAGTTTTTTTGTACATGAAGAATTCGGGACAAATTCTAGACAAATAAAACCAACAAATTCCGGATATAAAAATTTCAGAATATTTAATTAGACATATTCTAGAAATTATTTCTAAAATAGAAAAAATTAAATTAAAAAAAATTCAAAAAGCTCAAAACAGATGTTTAAAACCTCCCCCTGACGTAGATAGTGGTAATCTGCCGGGCATATTCCAAACATCCGGAAACGCACACGTTTTGGAACATTTTCCGAAGTTCAGGATGAGTTCCGGATGCATTTTTTTTCGTAGGGCGATAGTCTACACATAGACGTTTATCGCCTCCAATAACAACAGGTGAGGCGCTTTATAACATTTTTCCCAACACGTTACATTTCTCTCGTTATAACGAGTCAGCCAATTAAATTCTCTTAAATTCTTCGCTACAATCTTATAGCGAATTTGAGGAGGATTGGGGGCTGACGATAAAATAATTTAAACACATTCATCTCTAGTTCGCTAAATTTAAAACTGCGTGATGCAATGAAGAAACCTAAATACTGTATAAATGGAATTACATATGGCTTTACGTTAAGAAGATTATTTTAAAAAATATTTTTAGGAAATAAAAAAAGACTTACTGTCGTGTTAATAATATGAATTAAATAACATGGTATCCCTGATAGAAAATTATTTAGTAAATTATGAATAAACTCGAATAATTTACTTCTATCTTTAACGTGACAAAACAATCTGGTATATATTATATATGTATATTTATAAAATTAAGGTATATATAATCAAAGTATGAAATTTAATAAATAATATGTAAAAAATAAGTAATGGAGTAGTGGATAATGAGAAGTGAGAACGGTATAAATATTATAAATATCGTCGTCATTTATGCTGACGTCGATCAACTAACAATTGAAACATTTATTTGTGGGAAGCAAATCATCAAACACTGTGGTGTGCTAGTAGTGTACTACGTATAACAAACTTATATGCAGTTTTGTTTTGCTCACATTTCTTCCATAAACTCTTTCCGAGTTCTTTAAAGAATTTTATATCATATGGATTATATTAAAGTTTGTAAAAAGCTTAAACTAAAAATTATATTAAGTGCTATGTTTTCAAAAGAGTTGAGGGAATTGATTATGCTTAATGGAGTATGTCCTGATTGTAAAGAAATTAATACAGGTTGGGCATGGTGCAACAAATGTGATCCAGGTCGATTTTTAAAGGAAGGAAAAACAAGTGGAAATCCTGATTTTGATAAATTAATACATGAAGCTCAACTTGAAACAAGAGATTATGGTGACAACACAGAATGGATACCTTTTGAAAGATTAAAAGATATTAAACCTATTGGAGAAGGTGGTTTTGCTACAATTTATTCTGCCACTTGGTTGGACGGAATTCCTGAATATTTATCTAAAAAACGTCGTAGTGAGCCTCAAATAGTCGCACTTAAAAAATTTAAGAATTCAAGAATTATGATTGGAGCATTTACTGATGAGGTAAATATTATTTTTTAATTATTAATTTGATGATTTTATATATTTATTTATCATTCTTATGTTAGATAAAAGTACATGTTAAATGTTCGGGCTGTATGGTTCAAAAATTATACGGAATAACAAAAGATCCGAAAACAGACGAATTTTCTATGGTTATAATGTACGCTTCAGATGGAAATTTAAGAGATTATCTTAAAAAAAATTTTTCATCCTTAAAATGGGAAGAAAAATTACAAAATTTATGGTATATTATAGATACTCTTGGAAAAATCCATGACATAAATTATATTCATAAAGATTTGCATAGTGGAAATATACTTATGTATAAACCTAATGTTGATGATTTGAGTGGCACGATGATTTCGGATTTAGGACTTTCACAATCAATATATGACTCAAATAATTCTACAAATGTATGTGGAGTATTACCTTATATAGCACCAGAAATATTTAATGGTAAACCATACACAAAAGCAAGTGATATTTATAGTTTTGGCATTATTATGGTAGAAATGTCTACTGGAAAACCACCCTATGGGAATATATCACATAGCGATGATCTTGCATTAGCAATTTGCGTTGGTTTAAGACCAAAAGTTATTAGGGGAACTCCAAAATGTTATATCGAATTAGTTAATAAATGTCTTGATTCTGATCCAGAGAAAAGACCTTCTTGTAATGAATTATTGAGCGTAATATTTAAATGGAATTTGGAATTTATCAATGGAAAAACAGAATCAGAAATTGTAAAAGAATTTTCTAATGCAGATGCGATTGTTTCACGAGAATATTCTTCTAATGAGATTACATTACATCCTGAAGCAATTTATACAAGTCGTCATATGAATTTTCGTAATCTCCCTAAATCGAGAAATTCTTTAGGAGTTCAAGTTGAAAATTCTGAATGTAAATATTATATATTTTAAATTACTTAATTTATATTTAATTAATTAATTAATTAATTTTAAATCTTCAATCGTTTACAGTTTCTGATCCTAATTTGCTTGAAAACTTTATTTATGACGCTGTTAAAGAACAAAGTCAAGGTATATTATTTAAAATATTAAATGTTAACTATAATATTAAAAATTATTAATACAGTATTTATTTTTAATAAAAAAATTTAGATAAGATTGAAGTAGAAAGTACGAACGAATAACAACAGAATAACAAATATACGTTAAAAATAAATTATAATGAATAATTATAGATCTCTTATTATCATTAAAAATGATAATTTAATTGCAATTACACATTATTATACATTCTAACAATTAATTATAGTATCCAAAAACACATCTTTTGAGAAAAAGTCCGTCATTGTAATAATAATAAAATTATACGTTTATCTTAAATTTCAAGTTTCAAGATAATTAATTTATTTTATTTTTAATTTTATGTATACATATCGTCATAGTACAGTTTGGTGAGTAGCGCTGATGTCATTAGACTTTTAGAAGTGATGTGTAACAACACGTCTAAAACCTTGTTGTTACACGAATATTAATTTACCAAATTTGGTAAAAGATCTCGATGACATAATGATATAATGATATAAAGGACGCAATTATTTTAACAACGTTGTTCGACTAGTTTCTTCGTTTCTTCCCAGGAAAAAAAAAAAATTTTGTGATAACAAAAACAAAAAGAGAGAGATCAAAAAGTTATTATCCCTTATTCTTTTAACCAACTATTCTTTAAACTCATATCATAAAAATGACTTTTTTGAAAAACATAACATATAATGAAATTATTGAAGGAAAAAAAATCTTAGATATCTGCGAAAGAAAACTTGAAAAATTTAGCTTTATGGATAATAAAGATTTTGAAAGTCCAGGATTAAGAAAGTTTTTGTTGGTTTCTAATCTATCTAATCTCGCCACGAATATCATAAATTCAGGAAAAGGTAAAATAAGATCTAGGAATATATATACATATATATATATTTTTTTTTAAGAAAAAAGATCTTTAGATGAAATCCTTTTAACGATTATAATTATTTTTAATTTCAAAGAATATAACTTTAGGGATAATAATATAAAACAAAAACGAGATGATAGATATATTTTGAAGCCGAATATATTCGATGGTTTTAATGGATACAAGACGCGAGATAATACAAAAAATATCCAAAATTTTGAATACAAGACTACAGACGTAATCAATCCAGATTATGATGATGATGAGGAATTCTTAGATGATTTTTATGAAGAAGATGAAGAGTTGTCAGACGATAATACTGACGATGATGATGAATCTTCGCAAGAAATTTATGTTATCACAAATAGCAGCTATGATAACAATAATAATGGTTATCATGATACTTCAGAATGTTACGAGAATAATGAAAAGGAAGAAGATAGGAACGCAAATTCTTATTTGGAGGATCTAAGATTCGCCGGTCATAATTATGAAAAGATGTCATCGGTTGTTGTGTCAGTTGCATCAAAAAATATCCATGAGATATCAGTTTCAAGCCACTTGGGCAAACATAGTCTTAACTTTGATGAAGAAATTATTACAAGCACAGTGGCTTATAAGAAGGCTAAGCATATCTAACTTAACACTGAACAAACGTATTAGTATTCATATATTTATCGGTAACATTGGGTTATTAGGGTTTTTGTTTCCTTGTTGTGTATCCTATATTTTATAGTTGGTAATACTGGACTTTTATATATATTATATACGCATATTATATGATAATAAAGTGGATAAGAATTTGTGGTAAAATCAACTTTTGTGAAAAGAATTCCCGAAAATGTTGATGAAAATGTTCGGAACATATAAAACTTTTAATAAACAAATAAACATACTCGGGATAACTTCTGATATGAATTATCATATATTGGATCTAAAGCCGTTCGTGGAATTAGAGGAATTAGAGCTGCAAATTACGTGATGCAAATATTTATAGTTCGATAAGAAATTATTCAATTTTCATTTCAATTACATTTACAAATGTTACATTAATTTGCAAAGAAGTTTGTAATAACTTAAAATAACATTATTAACATTAGCAAATATAGTCTGATTTAATAAGATTCAACTTAGGGAATTCATATTATGATATCTCTTGTGTTTAAATAATTCAATTTAAAATAATTTTATCAAATAATGTAATTTTATTGTTAGAAAATGGAAGGCATTAAGCGGCGGTAAATATTGATTCAAAATTCTATACGTCAAATGCCGACACTTGGGAATCTGGCAGTATTACTCAACTTCATGAGAACCCCTTATGTCTCATTCCAGGCATCAAAAATAACCTAAGAAACAAGATCTACTACCAGAATTCTGATCTATCAGGGAAAGGTTATATAAGGGCCGGATTATATGATAGATGTCATTTTTACTTTTTTCCCTTCGTTTAGTCCAATGTTTATTTAGAAATTTTGTTATTTACTGAGTTGATTTTATTGATTTCAACAAATATTGCGCCAATATTAGAAATGCAGACGTTACTGACGTAATCATATAAAAAAAAGGTTACGGCGATAACATGTGTGATAATTTTCATTAGTGAAGTAATCATAAAAAAAGGTTACGGTGTTGCGATAACATGTGTGAGAAGCTATACTACTCACTTGACGATCGACATTTTGATCATCAAGTAGTCATAATTTCGTGACTATGAGCGTGCCATGAAAAATAATAGTGATTCGACCTAGCTGAAATCAAATGTTGAAATTGTTTTAACATTTATTATTTTAATTTTAGCTAGATGTTACAATTGTTAAAAGCTATAATAAAGTTTTAAATGATAGTTTAGTATAAATTAACTTTTGTCTACAATATTTGATAATTCCAATTTTAAGTAAAATCTCTGTAATAAAATTAAATTTTTTGTTGTTAAATTTCTATCATCATGAAATCTTATAAAAATAAATGCCTCATTTTTCTAAAAAAAAAAAATCTAGACATGTGATCAATTTTCTAAAAAATCTTTTTATCAACAACGTTAATTATAATTCTGGTAAAACCCATCAGTTAAGCCTTTAAGCCGTTAGGACTTTATATTATAAACTCGTCTTATTCATATCCTAAAATTACAGTACTTTCTATCATTCTACATTCAATTCTTTTATGTCAAATACGCGCCCTACTTTGAACAGGACTCTACTGAATGGTTCTTAATGGACTTTTTGGCAACTGAAACTTTGAAACTTTAACTTTCTTAGTTTCTTTGGGTGCCTTCAAAAGACTGATCGGTTGTCATCTTAACAAAATTCACAGGATATTCTACCAGCACGAAAGAAATCAAGCATGAATTTTGATAAATAAAATAACTAGTCAACTTATCAAAGAAGTGAGTTATTATACACTTTGCTAATAATCACCTTAATATATATATTGACTTTCATAAAGTTGACATTCTCTTTAGTTATCAAGGTTTACTAATTCTGGGTATGTATAAGGAACATGTAAAAATGTAAAACTCACCAATACATTATGGGACATCCTAATGTTTTAAAATCAAAAATCGAAAAAAAAAACATAAAAGGGATATGCATGAAACAGATTTAATTGAGAAATAAAGGTATCTTGCCCTCAAATTCAGTGATGGCAATGACCAGGTCATTTGACCATTTTTGAAATGACCCTTGAATGACCTATAACACGATCATAAGCTTTGGAGTTTGGACATGTCTTGAAATAGAATCCAAATGTTCTTATAGTTTTCTTTAGCATCCATCTATTAATTCGTTAAGAATTCGAATGGGTTCAAAAATTGATGAGTCATTCGAGTCATTTTTGTCAATGGAGTCATTTAAATATAATGGTGTATAATTCAGGCCAAGCTTATGATGCTGGCCAGAATTACATTTCTAATATCACGTGATATATTTTTTTATCCACGAAACATTGAAACTGCATAAATAGTTTTGATGAGATCGCATAACTGATAATGTAATTTTTAAATGACCAAATTGCACGTGGCTAATAGCGTAATTTGATGTCATTTTGCCTCAAAGTACATGCAAGGAGAGAGAAATTGAAAAAGAGTATAAATTTTTATTTATTTATTTATTTTATTTCTTAGAGTAGCAAACCAAGTCTATTACAAATAAAAGCAGATGGTATATTACATACGAAATAACTAATATATGTGTATAGATCTCAGAATGTCATAAAGTGTATAAATTTTTAAAGAATTTTGAGTTTTTTCTACTGAAACCTGAAACACAAAGATCACGTTTTTTTTTATTCAAACTTCTTAGCTGCTGTCAACTAACACAATATTAGTATAGTATAAATTAACACATTACACATCATCAAATGTATTTTCCAAAAGTTAACATTTCCGATAACTTTATTTTTTTTAATTTTTTGTTTTAACATTTCGGACTTTTTCGCGTTTGTTTAAAGGGATCAATATTTTAATAATTTTTTTTCATGGTACTAATAGTAAAGAAAATAACTAAAAAATGAAATAAATGAATGGTATAATGGTTTAACATATCTTTCTAATCGTGCAAAAATATATAACGAGTCTATGATAGCTTTTCTAATCTTTCTAATCGTGTAAAAATATATATCCTTTAACTTTAATTTCTCTACAATTCTTTTGACATGTTATCAGAAGAAAGTTTTTTGTCGAAAGTTCAACAACGCAGTAAGTGTGGTATATGTCTGATATTTATTAATAATAATATTCTTCTAATTTTTTTTGCCATTTCAGAATACTGGCAAAAACCATATACGAAGTGGAGCATTGAATCTTGGGATGCATTTTACTTTAAAGAACACCCTAATGCAACAATACGAAATTTGCGTAGTTACCTAGCTGGTGAACTAAGAAGTATCACAGAGAATTCAGTATCCAGAATAAAAGAGAAGGCACTAAAGTTTGTGCCCACATATTGGAGGTTAATGTTTACACATTCTCGGGAATGTGAGCATAGTATAATGTGCTACGCTCTGTCCCTTTGTGCATGGGAAGAAGAGCGTCCAGACACGAGTACCTGATCTCGTCGCTGCGACGTGCATATCTTGCTATGAGGCAGGACTGTTGATTCTCTAGGAAGATTGTCTATGTACTCCTATGTAAAAAATCTTACTCACATGATATGCTTTTCTTTGCATATTACTACAATCTACAGAAATCTGGGATAAAAGAATTCATTAAGCAGATAATTATTTCTTAACTATGATTTATCATGTAACTAGTAATGTATGCTTAGCCGTCGTAATAGTAAAGGTTGTGACGTATTTATCGTAATTAAATCGATTATTTCTAATTTTGAAAATTGATCATTAATTGGTAAGATGCCAGATGATTTTTTACTACTGTACCAAGAAAATATTATACTCGCGATAATATTATACATGCAATAATATTATAAATGCAATAATATTATACATGCAATAATATTATTCTTGCAATAAATAATATACTTAATAATATTATACTTGCAATAATATTATACTTGCAATATGAGCTTGGCGAAATCGTGGAATTAATAATTTAAAATAATTATAATGCAAAATTTTACTAGTCGGCGGAAGACCTGTAACAGTTTTCGAATTTCTACGATAATTACAATATTATATGATGTTTTTAAAATTATAAAAGAATTTATTGTTCAATAAACTTATTGTACTCGCAAATTTATTAAAATCAGTAGAACAAGAGATAATGTAAGAAATCCTCCGTTTAAAATGTTAAATGTCTTGGGTGGTAGCTCAATTTCGTGACAATGGGAGTGATGATCTGATGTTGATCAATGGATTATCCGAAAAAATTCTTGAGTCTACATGCGTTTTATTACCGCTCTAGCATACCATATGTAAGTGCGTTGTTTCAATTAAATCTTTTAATAATTGTTAAAGCTAATAAATTATTACTTTTTAAGATACAAAATATCGTTTTAAATTTTGTATAATATTTTGCGCGATATTAGTGGTGCCGACATAACTGAAACCAAATACTAAAATTGTTTTATTATTTTAGGTTTAGCTAGTTGCATACAATACGCAATTTGATAACAATACATTCCAAAAAATTTGTTTTCATCATAAAATAATCATGAAACTCAAAAAATTTTTCTGAAGAAAACTCCGATAAATGCTTATTTTTCGGCATGTGATCAATTTTCTAAAAAATTTTTTTATCAACAATTATAATTCCGTTAAAACTCCATTAGTTCACTACGCGAATACATCTATCAGAATTAAGATTTTTAAGCCGGAATGTGTTATATGTGTTATACGGTATAGTGTATATAATAATATAATTCTGAAGATTATTTACATTATAGTTTTTTTAATTGTAAATATTATTAATAGGGAATAGAGATATCTAGAGATATCGGCCGAAGACCTGTAATCTACACGATACTAGTAATTAATAAATGCGTTACTAATTTTTTTTTAAAAAAAAAAAATCGGCCGAAGACCGTTACTAATACTGATTTCAATATTGGATATCTAATAACAATACCAGTCATTAAAATCCCGCATATTCCTAATCGACTGAACAATAATTTTATTATAATAATATTAATATAAATCGCATGAATCATACGCATCATACGCGTATCCAGATAAATTTGATGGTGGCAATATGATCAAAATTTTTTTGGGGGAACTACTGCAATTCCGTTAATATTGTCTACAGTATATTATGTCAGATTAATCCTTCTTTTTTCTTATTTAAAATTTTTTTTATTAACAAGTTTCAGAATATGTGTTTATTGGAACTTTGGTTCTCAAATTCTAAACCATGTGTATAATTTTACCATTTTAGCAATTTAGAACAACGTTCGTAACGCCTCAAATGATAAAATTTTCACTTGATACAAATATTCCGTTTTACATCAGGACCCTAAATAGGTAACAAGAGGGCTTAATATATAACTCTACGCATCTCTTCAGGGTCAAAGTTACATAAAGCCGCCTGGCATTGTTCAAAAAAGGAAGGATCTACATATTAGTTTAGGGTTCATTCTACGTATTGTTACCTTTTTATGTATTTGATAAATGATACCACGGGGATCTGCAAGAAACCGATTGTAATAAGGAATAATAGTAATAATAATATTTCACATTAATTATTTCATGGCGTAAGGGCTTGAAAATCATTGTTTTATAAATAATAGCCATTATTTATATATATGTACATATATATTATTTCTTTTAAAGAAAAGAAGAGTAACACAAAATTTTCATATTGTTTCATAGCTACCACGTGTGATCCTTACCAAAATCGGTTAAATCCATTTTTGATTGTTAATAATAAGAAAAAGAATTGTTGTAATTTAGAATGACACCTCATTTAGGTTACGCTTACGTCCTTGAAAACTTTCTAGAAATGGGACTATTTACTTGATATCATCTTTGATTTGTAACTTAAAACGTAATAATTGCAATTACATCAAATAATAATAACAAAAAAAAAAAACTTTTGTATATTATACTATCATTTTAAACTCGAAACATTTAAGGATTGTTTTACGAAAAAGAGTATCAAGATATTTCCAATATAATCGGATTAGAATTTTAGTATTATTTTACGTTTGTTTCGAAATATTATAAATATGACTTCAAATTCTCTTTCAAATTTTCTATCAAATAAAACAAATCTCAAAAAAGTTAAATTACTTTAAATCAAAAAAAAAAACTTCACAAAGACTAATAATTTTAAAATAACAAATCGAATCAAAATGAATCCAATCATCAATACCAAACCAGTTGTTATTGTCACTTCTGAAGTAACTGAAAAACCGGGTAATCCTACCAACTCATGTTCTATCATGTAAAACGCAAGTTTTACTTTGAAATTTACTTTGAAAAAAAGTTTTTACTCTACAATTGTTCTTTTTATTACTTCCGACGGATATAACTGAAGAACGGAATAATTCCTCTTATTTTACTGACCTGATGCTTATTATCTCCTTAACGATTTTTACAAAAATGAATCAATTTATTTTTTATTTTTTTTTTAATTTTAATTTATCTTGTAATTTATATGTCCGGAACGCAGTTCTAAATTCCCTTTATTAATATTATCCCAACTTTTATTAACTTTATAACACGTGATTTATAATAATAAGCGATGGGTTCGTTTACCTAGTTGTAAATATTTTTATCTTATCTTAATAATAAAAAATTTTGAATCGTAATCTATTAACAAATTTTAAATATGTGTATCGTTTTAAAAGTGTTTATATTAATGAATTTTCTATAAATTAAATCTTGAATTCATGATTTATATCATGAAAGAAATATTGATTTTTGACTTTGAAAATAAGTTGAATGAATGAAAGTTAAAATTGAGAAATGTAATCCTTAAAAGCATCAGCAGCGGCAGCAACAGAACCGGCGGTAGTAGAACTAATTTAATAAGTAAAGAGAAATTTTTGTACAGGCAAAATTATATTCAAATGAAAATATAACAATGATCGTATTGTTCTTTTCTATCAAAAAAAAAAAATAATAATGAGAAAATACTGGTTAAGTAGAATTCATTTTCTTCAAGCAAAATAAAATTCAAAGTAAAAAATTAAACGAACATAAATAATGAATATTACACTTATTATTTATATTAATTTTAGCAAAATTATAATTAAAGTTAAAATCCAATGTAAATTTTCTCATGTCCCACGCTTTTATCATACTTTTTTTTTTGTCCGGAGCGGAGCGAAGGACAATATATGTCATCTACGCACTATGAAAAAAAATTGATCACGTGAATTTCTCTGTCCGCCACGTGATCGTCATCCAATGAAATCGCAAATTTTAGTTTTTCGCTCTCGGACTTACAACGGTTCCCGTTTCCTAGTTTAATTTGTCATTATTTCTAGGCGCTTTAATAAATTGATCACATGTTTGAGTTTTTTTTTTTAGAGAATTTTTTATAGGGTTTCATAATGATAAATTTAGCAATAAAAATTTAATTAGAGATTTTTACTTAAAAATCCTCTATATTAATTATTATTATATAATTTGTTATCAAATATCAGATATATATTATATACAAATAATTACTAATTCTGGAAGAGAAATTAGTTATGTATAAGGAACATGTAAAACTTACCAATGCATTATGGGATATCCTAATGTTTTGAAATCAATTCAATCAATTCATAAAAAATCTAAAAAAGACATAACAAGGATATGCATGAAACAGATTTAATTGAGAAATAAAGGTCATGAACTGTATTAAGGAGAGAGAAAATTATCAAACATTTAAAAAGAGAGATTTTAGTTTATAAAATCTTAAGAATTTGAGTTTTTTTTTTTTACTGAGACATTTCTTTTTTTATTTAAAAGTCCTCGTGAGTTAAAATAATAATTTAATCCTTTTGATTTACATTTCGCAAGTCAAGCTGCTGTGATTTGAATCATATAAATTAAAATTGGTTTATTTGGATTCTAATTCATATGCTACTAAATTGATCATTTCTAATTTTGAAAATTTGATCATTAATTTGTAAAGATGCTAAATGATTTTTTTACTAGCAAGAAAATATTATTCTTGAAAATTGCAAAACATTATATTTGCAAATATTATATTTACGATAATATGAAATATTATAATGAAATGTTACTAGTTTACTAGTTGATGGAAGAACTAAAATTAGTTACATAACAGTTTTCGAATTTTCTTTAATAATTACATGATATCATTTTTTTTTTATTCAGGAAATAAGGTTAAATCTATTTTTGATTGTAATCCTAATTTAATAATAAGGATTGTTGTGATTTAGAATGACATCCTATTTTGGTAGGTTTACGTCTTTGAATACTTTCCTGAAATTGGTAAATGCATAAATCAAAAAGAAGGGGTCTATTTATTTTTGATTGGTAACTTAAAACAACAATTGCAATCGTATCAAATAATAATAATGAGGAAAAAAAAAAAAATTTAAACTCGAAACATTTAAGGTATCAAGATATTCCGATATAATCGGGTTAGAATTTTTAGTATTATTTTTGATATTCGTTTGTTTCGAAACATTATAAATATGACTTCGAATTCGCTTTCAAATTTTCTATCAAAATAAAAAATCTCAAATAAAAAAAAATCTCAAAAAGTTAAATACTTAAATCAAACGAACAAAAAAAAACTCCACAAAAACTAATAATTTAAAAAAAAAATCAAATCAAAATGAATCCAATCACCAGTACCAAACCAATTGTTATTGTCACTTCTGAAGTAACTGAAAAACCGGGTAACCCTACCAACTCATGTTCTATCATGTAAAACGCAAGTTTACTTTGACCTTTTCTTACTTCCGACGGATAACTGACGAACTGAATAATTCCTCTTTTTTACTGACCTGGCACCTTATTATCTCTTAACGATCTACAAGAATGAATCGTAATTTATATGTCCGGAGCGACGGAGCGTAGTCCTTTCTATCATAATTCCCTTTTGGATTAAACTATTTCCTTTTAATCTTTGTATTTATTTGTAACATGTGATTTATAGTTACACGGATTCACAATAAGCGACGGACTTACTGTATATTATTTTATTTTATTTTATTTTAATAATAAAAATTTTGGATCGAAATTTGTTAACAAAATTTAAATATGTGTATCGGTTTAAAGTGTATATATTAATGAATTTTCTATAAAATAAATCTTGGATTTCATCATAAAGGAAAGATTGGTTATTGGCATTGAAAAAAAGTGAAATGAAAATTAGAATCTAAAGCTTAACTAACTAATTTTATAATAATTAATAATAACAGGCAGGATACGTAAAAGGAGAAATTTTCGTACAGGCAATATTTTATTCAAATGAAAATAAAACAATTGATCGTTCTTTTCTATCAAAAAAAAAAAATTTCTTTAAACATTGTTGAAATAAAAAATCTATTGTCAAAATAATGAGAAAATACTGGTTAGGTAACCCAAATAAATTGGGTTACGCACTCATTTTTCCAGCACATTTGTGCAATCCTGTATCACATACAATAAGACCGTCGGTCTTTTTAAGGACCGCAGTCTTTTAAGACCGATCGGTCTTTTTTCTTTTTTTTTTGCAAATAAAGAAATTTTTTTAGCTTTAAATTTAATTTTATCATATGAAGACCGGTATGAGGACCGGTCAGTCCTCAGGTCCGGTCCTACTGCGCCACAAAAAATGCAAGACCGCGGTCCGGTCCTACAAGTCATGGGACTGACCGGTCCAGGACCGAATAGGACCGGTAGAACCGATGAACATCCTTAATCGACTTCTTTAATTCATCCAACCTGAATTCCACGAGCCAAAATATGATCATTGGCATAGTCTTTCTTTGCGATCACCAAATCTGTCGTCCCATCTATTTCGAAAGAGAGCGCATGATAAAAGTTCCTTTTTTGATCTAATGTCATAAAAATCACTTGTAGCAGAAACTTACATTTGCCAACTTTTTTCGAATAATCAATAGGCCATTATTCGCACTAATTCCATGAAATTCTATCATTTACTTATGTAACTCAATAATAATATGTATATTATTTCGGGAGGTTGTATAGGAAATAAATTTACAACTTTGTTTGGGGAACAAATCTAATACCATTTAGAGTAACAGGGCGGACATCCTCATATTATCACATTATTGCCGATCATTTTGCCGATCATCTATTTTAATATTATCACATAAAAAATACCATTTTTTTGCAAATTTAACTATATAAATTTTATTTGTTATCAAAATTCATCCAAAGTCCGAAAATTAATGTTTTCAAATCCAAAAATTAACTAAAACCCAAAAATGGGCTGAATTTTAATAATAATTAGAAAATTAAATTATTTTAATGATATTGTGACAACCAGTGATTAAAATTTAATTTTTGTTAGTTTTTTAGATTCATCTCGTCAAGACAAACATTTTGATAGTAATTTCATAAAATTTTTACACTAAATTGATTGAGAAATTGCATTTTGAAAATTTCTATTTATTATATAGATTATAACAAATATAATTGCAAGTATAAATTTAGCCATAACTTCTTGATTACCTAAAATTAGGAATGATTACTTCGGCCATTGATTTTAAATCAGTTAAACTATGACCCATAAAAGTTTCAAGTTTCGGCCAAACTTCTGTGACTTCGGCCGAAGCTTTAAAGTCTGATATCACCCAATTTACTATAAGATCGGCAAATGATCGACAAGGTGATATAAGGATGTCCGCCCTGTTATTTAGAGTAGCCGCAATATCTACATTAGGATCACAAGGTTGCTCGAGTCGAAAAGGACGTTAACTACCCATAGTATAAATAGCCTTGTTGCAGTTTCATTGAATTCAGGCTCGTTCACTTGTTTAATTAACTTCTTAAGCTCATAAATGGTTATGTTATTTCCTGCTATGATTCTGAAATAACAATCAGCAGGTTTACCATGAAAAAGACAGTTAAATGTGATCTCAAATCCAATAGCCAACAGGAGGTGAAAGAGTAGCAATAGTTAAAGTAGCTGAAGTGGATGGAATAGACTTAATAGACTTCTTGGTAGTTGAAGTAGGATTTGACTAATTTAGGATTGAGGTTTAGCAGGTTTTTTTCCCTGACTTACAGAGAAATCTTTGTAATACAGAATACATTTCCAATTACACTGGGTTTATTATCAATTAATTAAATCAAAGTTTATAACACTAACTATATCATGGAATGTGTATTACTAGTTGAATATCTATGCGTAGTTAGTATGTCGTTAGTATCTATACAATTATGTAATTTTCAGCAGTTTACCCGTCTTTTTTGAAATAAAATAAAATAAACTAAACTAAACTAATTATGTCATGTGCAAAGTGACATATAAATCAAAGATTTTTTCTCGTGATCGTGTTAGGTTATTAAATAAATTCTTCTAAGAAGTTTCCTATTAGTTCATGTCCACTAGCTAGGCATGTTGTTAAGACTTTTGATGTATTTTTTGGAAGAGTAAAGATATCGCAAGATTTGAACGGAGGGTGACCAGAGATATAATTAATATGACAGCGAGGATAACCTACTGGAACTGGAGGTAAGGATTCCAAACACTTTCTCAGCATGTTCACGATTGCATAAATTTTCTGAAGGCTTCAACGACAATTCTTCAAACGTTTGATCATGGGGCCATGATGGTAAGTAACAGTACTAATAATAGCCATTCAGGAAAAACTCGATATTGATGAAAATGCCCTTTTATTGAAATTTTAAAGACCTTTCTATTAACAAAGTCAAAGATGTCTTTATGATTCCTTAGGAATCAAAAATGAAGTCTACTGGCTACATTTGTAAGTAGGCTAACAATTAGATTGGTGTGTTACATATAAAAAACCGGTTTTGTAATTTTAGGCTAGACCAAATCTTTCCTCTTTGTGTTTAAACTAAAATAAGTAATTTAACAAACAAACTTAATGGCAATCATGCAATGTTAAGCCCACTCCAAATCCTGATTTTTTCAAGGCTTAAGAATATCTATTGTCGAAAGAAAAATCTCTCACATCATTATCATTATATAACAATTTTTATTTGAAAATAAGGATATTTAATTTTTAATGTGTAAATTATTTCGAAATAAAGGCTGCAAAATAACGATCTAAAATTAGAATTTTTTTTTTCTCGAGAGAAATTTCATTTCACTCGACGAAAAAACTAAAAATACAGAAATATTTCTTTTTAAGGAAATAATTTAATTTAATTGGATTTTCATTTAACAATAGATAAAGTAATTTCATACCGCATTTCCCACATTTCATAACTTTTTGTGTGACATGTCAATAAAAACTTTTCGGTAAAGAAGTTTCTTCGCTTTGTTATGACTTATGATATTGATTTATTTGATATGTTCAATATTTTATTCTTCATTCACTCAATGAAAAAAAAATTTCTTTTATTGCTGGAGATAAATCTATGACACATTATTATTTATCTCTTTTAAGATTATGCCGCAGGAGGTGAAATACATATAAAAATCCCAACTTTCCGCTTTATCCAAAAGACAACCACATTAAGATTTATTTCCTCTAAATTTAAATAAAGGATATACAAATATATAAATATATACACATACAGACATACTTATATAATATATATACAACAAATATGAAGCTTCAATATCTTCTCTTTGCATTATTCACGGTTTTTGTAATACAAGTTCAAGCTAACGGAGGTTACGATGATTACGAGCAATGGGAACACAATTTTCCTGATACTTGTCAAGAACTTTTCAAAACTGAACATTGTAATGAATGTCAATCGTTAATGTGGAATCATTTCAAAAATCCTGGTCAATGTGCTACTGCTTTCAATCTTGGCCGTGATATTTTTGAAATTATAAAAGATTCCGGTGAAGAACCAAAACCTTATGATCTTACATTCTTTAAGAAAGGTTTAAATAAATATTGTCATGAAGAATTCCATTGTAGTCAAGATAAAGTTGAGAAGATTTATAATAATATACAAAAAGTCTGTAAACATGAATTAAGTGTTAAATTTGATTGGAGTGATAATCCTGAAAATTTTAAAAATATTACCGCTTACGCTGCTTATGGTACTTTGCTCACTTATTACACTGGAATTCCTGCCCGAGAAGCTCTTTGTACTAAAAACAAGCATAATAATGGTGAGTTGTGATTTTAAAGTACAATCTTATTTAATGTTCTTTAGTGTATATCTTAAAATGTAACATTTGTAACTCTCAATTATATAGATTTCTATAGTTTTGAATTCATTGAGAAACTCACTCAATGGGTAAAGAATGAAACAAACGCTGATCCAAAGGCTGTTGTGACCCACGACCTTAAATTTGTTATCAAAGGAAATGGAAAGAAAGTTCGTGTTCCAAAATCGTTCTTTTGCGATCCATGTTGGAGAAAGATAGCCCATATCTATGGTGATTACATCAAAGATCATAGATTGAAGAAATCTGTCGAAAAGAATATTTGGGGATCTTGTCATGACTTAGAAAAACTATATCTCCCACATTGCACTTATAAACGTGGTTTAGGTGAAATTTTGAAAGATAGAAGTGATTCTAAATTAAGTGAACGTAACGCAAATCCTGCTTTTGGCGTTTTAAGTCATCGTATGAATAAATTACATTCTTTAGCGATTTAAAAATCTTTTAGATAATAATCTAGACTATAGAGATGGATATTATAAGATTATGATTTTTTTAGATTCTTTTTAGACATAACTATTCTAATTATTTTATTATTAATAAGTTTATCATTTAAATCTTCCTTTTGCTCAATTGTTCACATTTTCATGAAATGTTATAAAATACATATAAATAAATTCGTTCATAATTTTTAATTTCATTTAACGCAGAAAAATCAATACTGTACACATTTTTATACAATTCATTTGCTAGGTGCTATATCTTTTCTATTTTAACTAAATGATTCGTAGTTTATTTTTCTGTATTATTCCAACTAGCAATAGCAGAATTCTTTTGTATTATACTTCTCTTGTTTTGACCTATCTTTAAATTAATATTTGTATTTGCTACAATAAAATCATCAGTATGAATTCTGGTTTACTTGGCACTTTCTAACTAGTCTAATAACTCCGAGAAGTTTATTTCCATGCCTTAAATATCAACACTTTTATTTTGTTAATCAAAAAATATTAATATAAGAGCTGCAGATTTAAATTTATACGAGAGAATATCGATCTAACTAATAACTATGCATGGTCGTAGCAAAATTTATTTCACAATAAATTTATTCGACTTCATTTCACTAAATTACCTGATAAAAATTTACCTGGTTCCATTTAAGATAGTTATCGGTCCTACCGGTCCTACTCGGTCCTGGTCCCAGGACCGGACCGCGGTCTTGCATTTTTTGTGGCGCAGTAGGATCGGTCTCGAGGACTGACCAGTCCTCATACCGGTCTTCGTATAATAAATTAAATTTAAAGCTAAAAAAATTTTTTTATTTGCAAAAAAAAAGAAAAGAAAAAAGACTGATCGGTCTTAAAAAGACTGCGGTCCTTAAAAAGACCGACGGTCTTATTATATGCGGACCGAAAGACCGCAGTCCTACACCAAGACGGACCTGTCCGTCTTTTTAAGGTGTAAGACCGTAGGACCGCGGTCTTTTAGGACCGATGACCATCAATTTACAGAAACACTATAATATAAAACCCTGAATTCATAATATACAAGCTCTTACTGGCTACTGCAACCCATTCACTTTGAGAGAGAAATCAAAAAAATACATGCTATATAAGTAATCACCCACAACTCGTCCGCGCCACAACTCGTCCGCACTCTCCACCCGCACGCTCCGCAACACCCACTTACATACATACCTTCTCCACAGTCCACACCCACTTTTTTAAGGAAGCTTCCCTGTAAAAAATCTGATCCGTGTTTTATCTTTCCATGTTTTTTCCGTGAATGTATCATTTTCATGGAATTTATAGCCTTAAATCATGGAAATTTTCATCTCGCTAACACGGATATCCGTGAATGTATCATTTTCACGGAATTTTTACGGAAGACACGGAGAAATAATGGAAATATTCGGATAAAAATTTTTTATAGGGCTTCCGCAATGTGTTTGAAAAATAATAGCTGATTTAAGATGATTTCATTTTTATGAATGTAATATAATGTATACCGTATAAATTTATTGACTTTTGGTCAGTTACCATTTACACTTCTATGTAATTTTTAACTTCCGTAAGCCTAGTAAGAAAGAATAAGTTCAGAATTTGATGTATATTTATTTGATTAATTGCAATAAATCCACTGAAATAGAAAATTAACATACTGTAAGTTGAGGTTGCAGGTAAAATTGGGGTTGCAGGTATCGTTGAGCTTCCTGATTTGCCTGACCACGTTGACTCGTTCCAAAATATCTACCAACTCGTTGAGTTTTTATCGGCATGCGTCAATGGCTTTTTCAGCCAATCAAAGGGTATGGCACGATATCTCATATGAAACCAATATTTTTATGTTCGATCAGGTTATTAATATATCAAATATCAGTATATCAAGATCTGAATGTAATTCAAAGTAGAAACAGTAATATTTCTGGAGTTCGTTTAAAAAAAAGAGGAATAAAAAAAGGGAGTTTAAATAGTCCTTTTTTTCGTTATAGTTCACTCCTTTAATTTTCTTGATTTATTAAACTATCGTTTTATAAAAATTTTAAAAATTCTACCCAATTTTATTAAATTATGTAAACTTTCTTATTGTCCATTTCATATTTAATCATTGTGGCAGTAGAATGAATGGTTCAAAAAATAAAATTTTATTGCTGTAGCAGGCATAACTGTAATTATTAGACAGGACAAGCGCCAAATTAACACGAGGCGCAGTCCGTGATGCAAAATCAGCCGCAATAGACCCCAAATATGGTTAAATTATAATTTAGATTTTTAATATAAAAATTATTTTTTTGATTTCTCTTTATAAACTATGTCAGAGATCAATATAAATTTTTGTCCTTTTGACGGATATTTTTTAGGTGACGAAGATAAATGTAGTTTTTGTGGATTTGATAGGTAATATGATAATTTTGAAAATTTTAAACTTTCCAATTTCTTCCTGTTTTTAAGAATTTTATCCTACTTTCAAATTTTAGAATTTTTGCTGCTAATAAAAATTGGGTAAGCTGATTTTTTTTTAAAAAAAAATAATTTTAAAAAATTATGCCTTCATTATTTTTACTTTGAAGGGCTCGTTGACGAATTCACCCACAAATAAACGTGAACCATGGCGTAAATTATTATGGATAAAACAAGATTATCCAGATAATTACGTAGATAGTACTTTTCTCGAAGAACTAGAAAAAAACGGTGAATGATGATTTTTTTTTTCGTTTTTTATCTTAGCCTTTAGTTAACATATATGTAAAAAAAAAGTTAACGTTAGAGCATACGATTATTGGGCCGTATTAAAAGAATCTTGCGTAATTTCACAACATATAAGCAGCATAGTTATTTTTATTGCAGTATTTATATATTTATATCTTGATATGTTATCAGCACAAAATTTAATCATAAGCGGAACTGTGTTCACTATAATTGGATATATTTTTTGGGATAAAAGTATCTCAAAAACTGACCCTTCTTATGAGTACAAAAGTAAGTTATTTTAGTTATGGCCTTTTTTAGGTTTATATTTATCTTTATTGGAAAAAAATGAGTATTGATAAACATTTTACTTAATTAAAATAAGGATGGAAAACTGCAAAAGGAGCAGTACTTTTTTTTGCAACATTATTATGTTTGTCACCAATTTTAAAAACTTTAACAAAAGATACAAGTAGTGATACAATATGGGCTTTGACTGTTATTTTATTTCTAGCCAATATGTTATTTCATGATTATGGTTCTGAAAATAGGACTAACATCAAGTAAATAATCATATTTAATTTTATTTTTAAACAAACTTTTTTCTTTTTTTTTTTTTAAAAAAAAAAAAAGATATTAATTATTCTTTAATAGATTCCCTGGATCATTATCAACAAATGCTGCTATATTTTCTTCAGTTTTATTAGCTTCTAGATTACCTTCAAATTCTCATGTTTTTGGATTAATGTCTTTTGCTATTGAATGGTTTGCTTTATTTCCAATTTTCAGAAGATATATCAAAGTAAAATTTATTTTATTCATGAAGTTTTTTTTTTTTTAATTGTTCAATATTTGTATTTCTAACATTACTAAATTTGTTTCAGAGCCTTTCAGTTGAATTCAATATAGCATTAACTTGTTTATTGTTTATGCTGGCTACTGTATTATTTTTAAATATTTCAAAAACCATTGTAATTCTTTATATTTTAGGCATTACTTTTATAACTTTTGTTTGTCCTTTTTGGTTAATTTGGATACAAAAATATAAAAAGTAAGTATAAATTAAAAGAATTATTTTTTTAAAAAAAAAAAATCATAAAACCAATTGTTTAATCTTTTTTCTTCTTTTAGCGAGATTCATGGTCCATGGGATGAAGCTAGACCAAAAATTACAACATATTAATTAATTCACAATATAAATTAATCACTAATAGAATATCTTTAAATAATTATAATTACAATTGATAATTGATTCTTAATTTCTGTTACAATGTAAAATTAATAGAAAATAGAGTATGAGGTTACTCAAATCTGATTAGATAAAATTTAATAATTTATCAAAGGTTACTATACTTTCGTTTAAATTTTGAATTTATTTAAGAGTTTATTAAAGCTAGTATATAATTTATTCAAGAGTTTATATATTATAGCTAGTTATATTATTTATACTCAACATAATTTTTAATTCTTATAAAAAGTTTATTTGAAGTTTAAGTTGAAAGATTTCTATGAACAACAAACAATCACTAATCTTAAATGTTCTTCCCCCCCCTTCCTTATCATCGTCTTAGTCATCATTGTCTTTATCATCGTCATCTTCACCACCACTTTCATTTTCATTATTCTCATCCTCTTCATCCTCATTTTCTTCCTCTTCGTTATCCTCATCATTATCCTCATCATCATCTTCCTCATCCCGCTCTCCTTCATCCATTTCATTGTCATTATCGTCTTCCTTTTTAGTGTCCAAATTGGTTTCCTCATCTTTATCAACATCCATTGCTTCCATTTTAGCTTTTTGCTCTTTTGCAAAAGCCAATTGTTCTTGCATCATTTGATATACATATTTCCCCATATGTGTTACATCAGCAATTGTATATGCGTCCTCATAATCATCAACCTACATAATAATTTTTTTTTTTGTTTAAAAAAAATAAGTTATAATAATAAAAGATTAGACAATGTTAAACAATGAAATACTAATATATACCATCCTAGACGAAGGCCACATCTCATTAATTTTTAATTGCAATTTATCAGGACGCTCTAGTAATTTATTAAACGTAGGCGCCAATTCATAACAATTTTCAAATATAGATCGACGGCAAAATACGTATAGTCCTAATCGAGCACGAGACATTGCAACAATAAGACGTCTAACATCTCGTATATGACCAACAGTTTTTGTACGAACCAAGGATAAAAGAATATCTAACATTTATATATATTATAATAATTAGTATTAATTGAAAATAGTAAATTACTAAGTTACCGAAAGCATAATAATTACAATCATTTTGTTGTCCTTGAAACTTATCGACGGTTGTGACTTTTGCTGGACGCCCGAATAATGGATTCCATGAACACCGCTGACTCAAAACGTCCCTTATTAAAGCCTTCTGCCCATTGTAAGTTGTTAGAATTGTGATTTTATCTTCTGGATATCTATAATAAACAGATTAAACTTAAAACACTTTGATTTAATAATAAAAAGAATAATTAAACTATATTTCATTTACCCTAACAAACGCATATATTGGTATACTGCGACAACATATTCTGCCTCTCCAAGATTCTATAAAAAAAAAATTTATTTGTTAATCAATACCATATTAAAATAAACTAGCACTGCATTTATTCTCACCTGATAGAAGTATGGAACAGGTTCAGTTTCCCCTTTGTTCATAAATTCTCCAACATTTATTAATTGATAGTCAAACGTAAACCCAGCATTAGCCCATTTATATTCATCCGGCTCGATTACTGTTGGTAAATTTCCCAAATTCTTATAACGCCAATTATATAGTTCTGCCATGGAAGGCCTAGCACGCCCCTAATATTATTTATTGAGTCCAAAGAATTGATTAGCATAGTAAAAAAAAAAGGTAGCGATAAAAGTTTAAAAAATATACCTGAGAATCTAGATCAATGGTTGGAACACCAAGTTTAACAAATCTGGTGAATAAACTTTGTTCCATGTTTCCGTATTGTTGAAACGCCATGTTCTTCACTACAGGAGGTAACTGATTATGATCACCAATCATAATCACTCTTTTTAATCTACTTCGCCCATCTTCAGTTTCTTGTAGTAGCAAAGGTATAAAAGTTTCAACTTCTAAAATTTGTGCTGCTTCTTCCATTACTACATTATCATACTTAAATCCTAAAGAAACCAATTCACGTCGCTATAGTGAAAAATAAATAAATTAGCTTAATATAAAATCAATATAATTCAATAAAAATAAATACCTTTAGTGCGGCATGAGTGCATGTCATTGCAATGATTTTAGCTTCTTTTGTTAATAAATAATTAGCTCTATCATAGCTAGTCCTAAGTAATTCAAATCCACGAATCTCTTCAAGTTCCGTGAAAATTTTTTCTATATGTCGAAAACACCCCACTGCGATTTCTAACGTATCTTCATAACTTGCATCTTCGGGAAATAATGGCTGAGGTGCATCATAAAAATAGGCAGTAAAAGGAAATTCATTCCTTATTGTATCTACATTAACGTTCTCGTTCGTTAACCCTTGCCTACATTTATCAATGTAAGGCTCCCATCTCGACTGTACGTGATATAAATAAAAATACCCGGCGGTTTCACATGTATATCCATATTCACCACCAATTTGCAATGATTGAGCAAGTCGATCTACTTCCGAAAGCAGGGATAACCGTTTTTCCTATAAATTACAATAGCATTTAAACCTAAAATAAAAAAGGAGCAAACAACAAAACAATAATTACCAAAAATGAATTGACTCTGCCATATTTGCTAAAGCTTAATTCTGTATTGAGTTCCTCTTCACCATGACCCAACCTAAGTAAATGTCTCTCATCAACGTCTAAATTATCAAGATAAAAATAAACAATTATTAGGATAAAACTTATTGATTCTTTTTAGTATATACTATATAAAATGTAAATACCAAGTGCCATAATTTTCTCGAACAACTGATTCAGAGCTTGGTTACTGTGTGTAACCAATAACGTATGCTGATCAGGGAAATTATGATATAAATTTGCAATAATCTGGACAGCTACATCTGTTTTACCAGTACCTGGGGGACCAACAACCATCGTAAGACCCGGATTTGTTCCTGCTAAAATAGCGCTTACTAATACAAATATAATCCATTAAAATTAGCTAATATTACCTTTTTTTATTTTTTTTTTTAATCAATAATAATAAAGAAGTTTACCTTGTACGGGAGTGAATTTAATCGTATTCTTTCTAGGCTGGTTAAATGGATAAGGGCCCATGTTTGGTAGGCTATAAGTTCTGACAATTATCTGGTCTGGGTCCATTTGAGGTTGAGATGGATCTATATTTTCAGCATCCTCAACTTTCCTCTTTTTTGAGGTTGGGCCACCTTCAGTTATAGGAAATTGTAGAACATAAGGTGGGGGGATAGGAGCTTTGAAGCCTTCTGCTGGTACAATTTTCTAAATAGAAGTTTGCGTAGTTTTTTAGAACCATATTTATTTAACAAGTTGATAAGCGAACATTAGATTACCTTGTCAGGAAAGCTTTCAATCAAATGATCATAATTTAAAAAAGTATCTCGAAAATCAATTTCTTTAGGTCGATTTGGCATCATTGTATAGTGAGCACTACCAGGATGGCCATAACCTAAGAATATATTATGTAACCAATCTGGTACAACCAATTCACTTTGCATTAAATCACGAATTGTTTCAAGAACAGACTTAAAATTGTTTTCCTAATAATGTTTATAATAATTAAAATATAAAAAAGAAGTTAAGATATGTCGAATATTACAATAGTAAATCATAAATGAAATTTACTTTCGGCTTTCTTCTCATCAAAATATTAAAAGTTTCATATACGTCTTCATCTCTGACACTTGAATATTTATCCATATCCATCTAGAAGATTAAAATAAAAAGTGAGATTTATTTCTAATTATTTCTAATTTTTGAAAATTTTGAAAACTAAAATTACTTTGTACTGATTCGGGTCCAAAAACACACGAATTGTTCTTATATTTCCAGAAATATTGGGTTTTTTATCATCAATACGTGGCTTACCAACTTCATCAATTGGCTTGCCTAAAGAAATTATAATTTAATATCATAAAAGTGAAAGAAATTTTAAGATTGCAAATTAAATTACCATCATCGCCGATTATATCGCTCACTTCACAACCTCGAATGTATTTTAATCCGAAATGTTGTCTTTGAAACATAATTTTAAAATTAATTATTTGACAATAAAATGTACACGAAAAAAAAAAATTATGTATGAACGACGCAAACCTGAAGGGCATAGCATCATTATATTTTTCGGCTGTTCCATCGTGGGCATGTATTGTTAATAAGAACAAAACATCATGTTGTTTCAAAGAATCCCATTCATTACGGATGGATTCCGTATAACGACCTATGTCGAAAGAAATCTATAAAATAAAGATTACATATCAAAACAAATAACTTTAATAATTTACGAAATATATTATGACATTTAAAATTATAAACATACATCAGCCTTGACTCTTGAGGGCTTGCTTTCACCGATGTTCGGTTTAGCTACCTCTATTATACTTAAAAATTTTTAGACATAAATTAATGATTAATCTCACATTATTGAACGAATTACAAACACGTTTAATTCTTACTTAAATGTTTCTATCTCTACTGCCATACGAGCCCAACCGGTGAATTCAGTTTTACTCGATGGATATGTAGACCTTGGTGCTAATCGTTTTACAACATCTTCAATATCTTGTCGAATTTCATAAGTTGTTTCCATTCGAAATAAATTGAAGTTTCTTAATAAATAATCGTGGATAGTGAGAAATTGTAAATTGAGTTTAGGTAATGCAAGCGGTGCTTCATTATTCCAGAATTGAGTTTGCACAACGGCATCGTCGAATATAGCGTTCTGATGAAAAAAAGTATTTTAATTAATAAATATCTTTTATAAATCAACAAATTACCGGAATATATATTACTTAAACTAACCTCATCTGGATAAAGTGGTTTCGAATTTATTAAATCAATTTGACTCGTTCTCTTTTCAAATTTACAAACTAGCACCTCCACTAAAAAATCCTTATCGTATTGTCTTTCACCAACCAATTTATTTGTTCTTATGCTTAAAAATCCACATAGTCTTATTATTTCTTCATGAGTTAATGCATTAAAATGTTTTTGCAAGTCAGGTCTCCGTTCAATAGAGGCAAAATTTGATAATGCCAGTGATTGCAAAGAGTCCCTAAAATGTTCGAAAGCAATGTGCTATAATAAAAAAAAATGTTGTAAATCTATACCAAAGAATATATTATCAATTCAACTTCATAATTAAAAAATACCTGAAGATCAGCCAATTTTTTACAATGTAATTCTGTCATCTGGTCATCCGTCAAAGCTAAACCAGTATTATCATCAATTTCAAAACCAACATAGAATTTTAATATATCTAAAAGCTGCTTAAAAAGTTCACTACAATTAAAAAAAAAAATTAAATAAAATTCTAAAAGTAAATAAAATATCTAAAATAAAATTTATATTAAAATTTAAATTAACTAACTTTGCGCTATCACGCTTCATTATTGGCGCAAATTTGCATAATATTAATATATGGTGATCTTCTAATAATTTATTAAAATAACGTCTTGTTGGGAGTTGTGCTTCAAGGTCAATCAAAAATTCCAAACAACGTTCAAGAAATGCTATAACTTCATTGTTCACTTAAAAATAAATTGAAAATATACATATCATTTAATATTAATTCAAAAAAAAAAAATTATATACATATAATTTTAACACTGTACCTCCTCCATCTTCGGGTATTGTATATAAAACTTCCACAAAGGCCTTCATAAAATTGCTTAACCATGTTCTCTCAAATATAATTTTTTCCTTTTGTGATTCATCTAAAAATTTAATTTTAGTTAGAACATTAAATAATAACCATAAAATACATTAATCAAATAAATACTATCAAAGTACGAACCAAAGAATCATAGAATACCTGCTTTTTTGAACTTTTTTGCAAATACATTCCACATCTTTTTTAAATCTTTATTATTTGCAAATTCCTGATCTCTCAACGATGATGTACCAAAACAATGCCACGTTACAAGTGACACCAATCTGCAACAAAAAAAACCAGATATAAAAAACATTCAGGATGATTAAATTAACTGAATAGAAAAAAAGTCTCTTAAACATACATCATACATTCTCCTCTGATTAATGGATTTTCTATACTCTGAAAAACACGAATTAGGAATAAAACTATATATTTTCTCACTTTAGGCGAGAGTGTGTTTGCAAGTGGTGGAATGGAAAGCTCGAGAACACGTTTGAAGAAACCTGGAAATTGTTCAGGGCTTTTCATAAAACAATCTAATGATATATTAATAAAGAAATGAGGCGAAATTAGCTCTTATTTGAATTATTAGACAAGCGTTTAAAGAACTTACCCCATGCAGCAACTCGTTCCCGAAACTTTTCATTAACCATCAATACGATTGACAATACATGAGCCAACGATGCTTCCGTATGTTCAAAATTCGGCCAAAGGTACTATAATTTTAAAAAGAATTAGTGATTGTTAATTGATTGTTTATAAACAATAATTATAAATCACACAATTAACTTACTTTTTCCAGATATTGGCTAAGTTCTAGTAATGTTAGTTTCTTCGGTTCAAAACCTTTCATTTCTAATTCCTCAGTATAAATTCTCTCAATAACAAGCGGATCCCATACTCTCTTTGTAGGATCTTTATTGTTCCAGTAAGTTTCAGCTAAATGAGTTATAGAATCAGCTTTCATATCTTGAAAGGTTGGGTAATATACCCCAGACCTTGTACTTTCAGTTGGTGGAGCATGTGGTGGTAAAGTCGTAAGACGCTCCTCGGTCGACATTTTTGTATAAAAACTTGATCAAAAAAATTGGTTGTGGATCAAAATAAAAAATTTAAAAATTTTATCCAAATTTATAGATTATATCACGTGATGAATTATTTTTGTGCAGTATTTCTTAATAAGGTTAAAATTGTGTCGCAAAAATTAGTTATGTAACGACATTTTTTTTTTTGAAAAGTTTTTTAGATAATCTTTCACTCTGCGATATGACTGAAGAAGAAGCTAGCATAATAGACAAAAATATAGCTAAAAAGGTATCAAAATATGTAAGACCAGCTGAAAGGAAGATAAGTTCTAGGCAACTCAAGGTAATTGTCTTATTTGCAAAATTATCGCTTTTGAGTAATGTTAATAATTACATTGTTTCATGTAGAAAATAAAAAACAAAAAGTTAAAAGGAACGCTCGATCGGATAGAGAAAGTTTCCAATGAAGCCGCCATTAAAGCAGCAAGATCTGAAATTTTACTTACCGAAGAGCCTGGGTAATTATAATTTTAGTAATATATGTGCAAACCATTCCTCACAAAATATATAATTCATTGAAATTATTTATTATTTTTTTTTCTTTTAATTAATTAATATTAATATTTTGATTCACAATAGATATCTTGAAGCTGAAGGTATTGAAAAAACATTTAACATAACACAGAAACAATTGAGTGAAAATGTGGATGAAGATTCTACGAAAAAGGTTTGTCGCTAGCTTATTTATCTAATTAATGTATAATATATTTATTTAATTTAATTTGAATAAAAGATTTTCGATTTAAAATTGCCAACATTTGGACCATATTCTTTGGATTACACACGAAATGGAAGGTAATATTAAAATAATAATCTTTAATTTAATTTTAAACATTAATTTTACAAATTCAAATTGTTTGATTAATTATAGACACTTAGTTATTGGAGGTCGAAAGGGTCACGTAATGAGTATCGATTGGATGGAAAATAAGATAAAAAGTGAAATTCATCTAAAAGAAACTGTGCGAGATGTCAAGTCTGTAACATTATTATTATCCCACATCTACAATTCATTCCCCTAATCCATTTTATAAATTTTTTTATAGATGGCTACATAATGAACTCTTTTATGCTGTAGCTCAAAAAAAGTATGTGTTCATATACGATCACAATGGGTTAGAAGTACATCGACTAAAAAAACATATTGAAGTCAATAAGCTTGATTTCTTACCATATCATTTTCTGCTAGTTTCTGTGGTGAGTATTTTAAGTTAGTGCGTTTTCACATTTACTAAAATATTAAAATAAATAAACTTTAGGGAAGCGCGGGATGGCTTAAATATCAAGATACTTCAACTGGAAAGCTAGTGGCAGAATTAAGAACTAAATTAGGTGGTTGTGATGCAATTGCTCAGAATCCATGGAATGCTATAATGCATTTAGGACATTATAATGGCACAGTTACATTATGGTCACCTAATATGTCAACTCCTTTAGTAAAAATGCTTACGCATAAAGGTCCAGTAAAAGCTGTTGCCGTTGATCATACTGGAAAGTAAGTTCATAGAAATTTATTTATTTATAAGAAAAAAAAAATAGTATTATTTATATGTTCTTTGTTATTAAAGGTATATGGCTACATCAGGATTGGATGGACAACTTAAATTATGGGACATAAGAACATACAAACCATTACAACAATATTACACAAGAACTCCCGCTTCATCACTATCAATATCGCAATTAGGTCTTTTAGGTGTCGGCTGGGGTCCGCACGTTACAGTAAATACCATAATATATTTTATTTAACCTATATCAATTTAAAGTCTAATTTTAATTTATATCGTTAGATCTGGAAAGATGCTTTTCTTACAAAACAACAATCACCTTATATGAATCACCTTCAAGTGGGATCACAAATACAGGATATACATTTTTGTCCATTTGATGATGTACTAGGATTGGGACATTCTTATGGAATATCTAGTATAATAATTCCTGGTAAATACAAAATAATATAATAAAATTATCTGAATATTTCTGATGTAAGCCATTTCTTTATTAATAGGTTCTGGAGAACCAAATCTTGACAGTTTGGAAGCAAATCCTTATCAATCTAAGAAACAAAGACAAGAGGCGGAAGTGCACAGTCTTCTTGACAAGGTACACCTAACGATAGCTTAAAATTTGCATAACTTTATAATTTTAATTTATTCTTTATATAGATTCAACCAGAAATGATATCATTGGATTCAACGTTCATAGGAAAAGTCGATGGAGCTTCCAAAGACTTATTAGATATGGAGCGTAACGAAGAGCAGGTACAATAATTATTACAGTTTATCATTTTTATGCTTATAAAGTAAGAAATTATAATTTTTCTTTTAATGTATATAGAAAGCACAACGTGCCAATGAAGAGAAATGGGTACCTAAAAATAAAGCTCGTGGTAAAAATTCATCATTGAAAAGATATCTTCGTAAAAAACAAAAGAATGTTATAGATGAACGAAAGGTTAGTATTATTACACAACGTTAGAACACTTTGTTTAAAAATTTATGCTTAAATGTTTTATATAAATTATAATAGTTGAAGATTCAAAAACGTATTAAACAAGAAAAGGAAGCACGTAGAAAACGAATTATGGGTAATGAAGATGATAAAGATCGACCGAAAGCATTAGAAAGATTTTCTAATAAAGAATTATAATAATATATATTTATATAATTTTGGAGTTCTATAATTTATTAGGAACTAGTTCGTTGTAGAGTGTACAGTACATATATACTTATTAATGACTTCATATAAAAGTATAATTAATATAAGCACCATAGAAGCAAAATCAAATAATTAATTAATTAATGTGAATGAAGGCTACATTAATAACAAAAGGTTACGTTTGGAAAAATTTTTTGATTTAACAAGAGTAATTTAATCGAATCGAAAATCAAGCAAAACTTCCAATTATTACCATAAATCTTTCATGTTACATTTAAAGTCAAAAATAATATGAAATAGTCTCCCATCGGCAGCAAAATTTTTTCAACGATAAATTGTTGTCATTATCTTCTCTACGTAATTATCCGCTTTCGGGAAAATTCTTATAAATTACGTTTTAGCCTCTTAGGAAAAATTGTAGGTACTCCAATTAACAATCTACTTACTATAAATTTTTCATTCAAATAATAAAAAAAAACGTGGGTTCCAAAATTAAAATTACTATGATAAAATTCACGTTATCAAATATGTTTGTCTTACATGAATAAACCGAAAGAAAATATTATTGTAACACTGCATTTAAAATTTGAGGTAAATATTATTTGTGGTCCGTGAAAATTTTTAATGCAGGAAACAAATAACTATTTTTAGAAATGAAAAAATTCACTATAAAAATTGAGGAATTTTCTTTTGTTGCTTAGCAGTTTTTGCAAATTTTTTTTTGCTCAAACTACTATTATAGAATTAACGAAGTCTTTTTATTTTTTCTATAAATTTTTAAGAAAAGAAAAAATAAAATAAAAATAAAAATAGAGTAAAAAAAATGGCTCAACAAAAAAAAATAATCAGACTTTGTTTTGCACTTTTATTATTTATTACTTACGTTTATGCAAAAAATATAACTGTAAATGTTGGTGGTCCTGGAGGAGTCTTAAAATTTGATCCTCAAAATGTCACAGATGCTTCTCAAGGAGATACAGTAAGTATATTTTAAAGTAAATTTTTCTTTTTTTTTTTTAAAAAAAAAAACCTTTATCAAACGACTTGCTAATTTTCATCATTTTTCCGTTTTCCTTAGATAGTATGGAAATTCTTAGGTGGAAATCATAATGTTGTACAAAGCGATGGGCTCGCTTCATGTGATCAAAGTCAAACGACCGGCTTTTGTATGTATTAAGAAAAAGAATATTTTTAATAGTTGAAGGCATTTATTAAGTCTAATTTTTTATATTTTTCTTTAACAAAAGTCCAATCTACGACAAATCCACCTACTGGAACCTTTCAATATACTGTTCAAGAAGCACAAGGAATACTTTACTATTTCTGTAGTTTTGCATCTCATTGTCAAAATGGTATGTGGGGTGCGATTTATGTCGGAGGTACCGCACCAGCTTCACTTACTGCAACCACTGCATCACCTACTTCAACTGCCGGTGCTTCAGCAGTTCCAAGTCAAAAGAGTTCCGCTGTTAAATTCGTTGGTGATTTTAAATTAGTAACTTCTGCCACATTTATCGTCCTTACTTTGATTAAGTTCTTGTTTTAAGTAGTAATATAATTTGTAGACAATAATTCTTTAAGGTTTATAAAGTTAATTTAATAATAATAAAATAAATTTAATTACCTTTTAATTTTCTTTCATTACTTTCTTTTTTTAATGAGTTATTTGCGATTTCCATCAATTATTGACCTGGCCCTAAAAAGATATTGATCAATATAATATCTATAATTTCTATTATAAATTTCATGATAATCTAACTTTTAATAATTTTGTCAACTTTAGAACATAATTCAAAATGGAAAGTTATAGTGTCAATTAAGAGACTCGATCTTTTAAAAGAAGCTCTTAGCCAAATATAATAAATATAATTCAAATATATAAGATCTGATTTTATTCATTTTTTATTAAAAAAAAAATCAATAAGTAAATAATAACATATATTCTTACAAATTTAATAAGTATATAATAAAATAACATTTACGCAAAGAAAAAAAAAATTATTAAATAAGAACTTCAAATATTTCATACGAACTTGCTCTAAAGTATTCAAAATCATCCCTAATCGGCACCAAGTAATTGGTTTGAACACATATACAATCTCTTTTTAAACTGGTTTGTCTTCCCAAAGTTAAATCACCACCACCAAAATTTGGACCATTTGAACCACTACGATAGATAGCTTTCTTCTCACATACTGGATTTACACGACTGTATCTATGATTGGTATGATCCTGTCCATCAGGAAATGAAAATATAAAACTATCTCTTGTATCTTTCCAACATTCCCCTCTTGAACCCCATCTTAGTGGATTAAATCCACCGAGAATTTCATTAGTACCTTCTACAGTTAAAATTACAAGTGTTGGACGAATTTCATCACATTTCCTGCCAAATATTTGAGAACTAAATCCATCGATACTACTATTCATTATAAGATTAAAGCCAAGACAAGATTTATTCATCGTTCTTCTTATCCATCTAGAAATTAAAGCAGCATGATTATTTCCTATTATATCAGAATCAATCTGTATCGAACTGTTCTGCCGAATATTCGGAGTATTCCAAATGTTTTGAATATTCTGAATGTTCTGAGCCGCTACATCACTATACGATTTTACTTTTGTTGTATCTGAAGAATGCGGTTTTGGTTCATCATTATTGATATATTTCCATAAAAGGTCTTCGTAAAAATCCGGAGGAAAAATTTGTCTAAAAGGTTTTACATGAGCATAAAATTCTTCCGACGTAACCGATGGAAATTTAATAAAGTTAATACATTGGCTCAATGTTTCTTTTAAACTCAAAAAATTTTCTTCAGTCCAAGTTCTTGGATTTCCATCGAAAGTGATTGTAGGATTTTGTGCAATTGCCCATGTTCTTACGTTATTCCAAACATCAATTTCATTCATACAATGATCCTCAAGTCTCAAAAATCTGATAATCATTTCTTCATCCAATAATGTAAAATCTTCTGATTCCAAAATTGTCGATGGTTTTTCGTTTATTCTTTCTTCAAAAAAAGTTTGCAGTTCTTTACAAAATTCTTGTTCTAATACACATTTATAAATTTGAACAAAACATTTTTTTGACCAAGTATTATATGACATTAAAAGTTTTTGTTCAATATATGAAACTAAATCATGTAAAATAAATTCATCAGCTGCAATAATTATATCAGTAAATTCTGAATAATTAAAATTATTAAGAGAAATAATATCCCCACTATAAAGATATTTTAAAATAAATTCAAATATTTTTGGTGATACGTTTGGTTTCTCAAATAAAATTTTTCCATTTTCTTCTTTTCTCCATTCTGTAGATAAAGCTCTATGAAAATATGGAGATTGTGCTCTAAGAATTATAGAATGTGCATTAAATTCTTTCAAATTTGGTTCTTGACCAATTTTTATAATTACATTATATTCATCCGAATCTTCGAGAATTTTTGCATAATTTTCTAGGGTAACATTCATCTTTGTTAGAGAACAAGGTCCTACTCTACTAAAAAAAATGGAGAGAGAGTGAGGTGAAAAGTTGTTCTCACACTGGTCACACTGGTTACAAAATCTATTTATAAGTAAATATTTATTGTTTCCAGGAGAGGATATTTAATATTGAATAAAATGATCTTTACCACTTGTGGTAAAGACTCTAACGGTTGAGCCTTCTATTGTTTCTTAATGCATAAAAATTCTCAATAAAAGAAATTATTGCTTATATATCATTTTATAATTTAAAAAAATAAATAAATTATGACCACTATTCCAATACGATCAGTCTCTCAATTTTTTTTAAATAATAAAAGACTTTGCGTTTTCTTGATTTGCGAATATAGAATATGAAGCAGGGGAGAAAACATATATGCAGGAAAAATTGGATAATGATGAGGCTGATAAACTCCGGATAATGATGATGCAGATGAGCGATCCGTACTACGAAATTTTGATCATATGTTTGTTAAATAACGATTATCACTTACAGTCTTACGTAATATATACATTGCCGTCTATAAATTTGAATGAGAAAGAAAGAGAATTGTTAAAAAGAATGGAAAGGATTTTTATGCTTATTGTAAGTAATTAATAATCTTTTCAGTATTTATAATTTCATATAATTAACTATATTATATGTTAGGAAAAAACGAGTTAGAATTTGTAATGGTACATTAAAGACATTTCAAGACTTAGAGATAGCGCAGTATAAAAATCCTTTGGTTTGTTATCTTACTTTGTTCTTTATTTGAAAATACACAGGCAATATTGATAAACCGGTCTCATAAATTCCATCAATAAAAATTTTATATATATCAAGAAATTCAATATATTAAGAATAAATTTATTAATAACCCCCAACTCCGGTTCAAATTGTCCGAGATTCAGTTTATCAAGACTATCTGTGTACAGATATATATATTTTTAACTGTTTAATTTCTAACATGTGACTTTTTTTTTATTAAAGAGATTGAATAATGATGGAGAAGCTGGATTAAAAAGATTTTGAAGAATATATATATATATGTATATATTAAAGTAGCTTATTATTGTAATTATTATTTTTTTTCTCTCTCTCTAAATTGATTTGTTGAATATTTATAATTAAAAATCGTCTCTAATAATTTAGGTTCGTGGAATAAATTTAAAAAGTACGATATAAATTGATCAAAGCTAACGGATTTATATCGGGAATCAGACAGATATATTCTACTGATATCAGTTCTGTCACCTATAAAAGAATTTGATGACGAATTACCAGAAGTCCACCCCTAAATTTGATGACGATGGATTATCAGAATTTCTTTCTAGCCCACCCAGGTGCAAATGCCGATGATATTTGACACACTTATGATCTTCATGATGCCAAAAATGACGAGGCCTTGAAGTGGTGGTGATAGCATATGAATATGTTCGAGTTTTCTCCGATAAGTAAGAAAAGATTTTATTTATAAAGGGTAGGGTGTATTTTATCCTTCAAGTTAGAAATATTCAGTAAGATGATCGGTATTAAACCCATAGTAGAGGTAATTGTTATGTGTTGTTGAGATTAAATTACTTCATCAAGTTTTCTTTTGAAAATTTTAAAGTTTTTTTTATTAATTTTTTTTCTTATAGGACTCCGGCCCCAAGACTGTTTCCTGAATCGCAGGTAAATTTTCACTTTCGAATATTTAAAAAAAAATTTGGCTTTTTTTATTAATTTGTTTTTTCTTTTCTGGCACCGGAATCCCAGATCAAAGTGACTTTAATTTCTTGATGAAATAAATTTCATAAGACTAATATCTATTTATTAAGGATATTAAATATATTATCATCTACGCCTTCCAACCATAATGAAATATAAATCCTCCTACTTTATGAGTTGCGATATGTTAGGTCATGGTAAATATTCGCTTTAATAGCGAAGAAGAAAGAAATCAACGATAATTCAAATAGTAATATGATGAACCCATCCGGAAGATAATTACACAAATAGATTATTTAAATTCTAATAATCGGTTTCATAATGCCGGCATATGCTGCAATACCTTTAAAAAAAATCTATTAAAAATAGATCTCTTACAATTGAAAAGAAAGAAAAGAGGTAACCTATTAATGTGAAATTTAAGAGACGCAAGACTTACTATAAAGTGACTATGTACTTCTATTTATTTTCCAATTAATAAAAAACGATATAATTAATAACTACGATTTTTAATATTACTTGTACCATTCACATGATTTCTGAAGCGAAAATTCGAAATTTTAAACGATCCGGTATGTCTAGAAAGCGTACGGAAAATGTACAATGTATCGTAATGTGAAAGATTTTAGACATTATCCAGACATTATCTGGACAATGAGGACAAAATTCCGGAATTCCTTTTGTATTATTTTTTGGTTAATAAATATTGCAATTCAGAACACTGTTTACATTAATTGAAGAAACCAATTTTAATTTCATTTTCACCAAATCAACTAAAAATATGCTTGTAACCTTAATTCAGAATATATAAGCCGCAAATGATTTTGCATCATTTATTAGATGTTTAGAGAAGATTTGTGACAAACTTGTTAAGAACTGTGATATTTCAGATATAAAGATCATAATTTTAAGGATAATTTAGAACAGTTACAATTACTTTGCTGTACTTTGTACTTTACCGCAAAAAAAAGAGATTTTTTAAATATTCCTATATCATTTATGGATTCTAACCGCCAAACTTTCATCATAATATAAATATTGAAAAATTTCGTAGGCACAAAAAAAAAAGGATATTACTAAATTAAAATTAAGGAAAAAGTAGATTAGATTATGTATAGTACTACATACAAAGAAAGGTAGAATGCACACGCTCTACTCTACACGAAGCCTGATACCCCACATTTAGAAAAAAAATTTTTGGTAGATCTAATAGAAACTTACTTATCTGATGGGAACACAAAATAAATATGCACGAGAATGACAATGTACTGCACAAATGCCTAACTTTTCAAGGAATTTCATACAAATACTTTTTCTATACGATTTAATCGAATGATGTTACCTTCGTATTGCCTACATTGTTATTTATGTAAACAATATCTCGTTATCAAATATATATAAACGGTTCCCTCGGACGATCGTATTTCTATTCCCAAATTTGATATTCCTGACGGTAAAAATAATATACCGTTTGTCACTTGTAAACTTCATGGATTTCTTGGTTTTGGACGAAATTATAGATGTACCGAATAGCCGGGATACTTATATTTTGGTTCGTACAATAACCAAGATATTTGATTGAATCCACAAAAGGAAAATCTAAACGGAAAATTTAATATGGAAATTCTACATTTTTAAAAAGACTAAAAAGGAATGTTCATAATATAAATAGTTAATAGTTTAAAGCCACAATTCAATAAATGCACGTTATACAATAGTAAACGCGCAATAGAAAATTGAGGATTTAATTCTTTATTTTTCTCCTAATAATATGATAAATAAATATATATATATAATTGTAATACAGTAACACCTCCTTAAGTGTACACCTCATAAATGCACGCAGTTTCTTTAAATGCGCGGTATGATTTCTTGATCTCAGCTATCCATGGATGCATATCCTCTCAAAAGTGTACAGGGTGCACTTAGGGAGGTGTTACTATAATAGTTAGTGTAAATAATAACAGATAACTTTTTAAACCATAAATTTTGAAAATCAACTCTTAAAAGGTAATATATAAACACCGCAGTAATTTTTTAAACGCGCTAATTTACGAGTCCGAAATATAATCAGATCAAACTGTCATGAATAAATAAAAATAATAAATGAAATTAAGAAATTAAAAAAAAAAGAAAATTGAAATTTTTTTTTCTTAGTTTGTAGTATTTTCTTACCTACTAAAATAAAAATTATTTATTTTAGAAGCGTATTTGTTCATTCAGAAGGAAATCCATTGAAAAACTCATTCATCATAAGTTTATCTTCATCTATTATTTGGCGAGGGAGTTTAGAAATATCGTTTAATGTTTCTTTATTGCTGAAATCTGCGTTAAGTTTAGCCTTAATTCGATATTTTCTATATTTTCTCCTATTCTGTCTAATTTCTGAAGATCGTGTTCCCCGATTATTAGGGACGTTTTCATTTGAATTCATTTTGCGTATATTGTTACTTAAAAAATTTCAAAGAATTATGAAAATTTTTATTTTCGAGAAAGTTAGAAAAAAGGAATCATACCTTTGATAAAAAAAAAAGAAAGAAGAAAAAAAAAAAAAAATTTTCACCTCGATATATATAAACTATTTATAATTAAACACTATTAAACTGTAAAAAGCAAACGTTACACAAAAAAGATAAATCAAGTTTTCCAATTCAATTTTGATAGAAACGGGGGATGTACACGGTAATTGATTCTTTGTTTAGCATCTTTGAACAAACTTAAAATCACTTGAATCACGTTTCATTAAAACATTACTAAAAAATGATAAAAAGTGTCGACTCTGGGTTGACTCGGAAATCGATTTGTCACGTGATCTAATTTATGTTTCCAAATTAATGGTCAATCATATGAAGATTAAGAAATTAATATTAACATTTATGGATTTATTTCTTATTACAACTTAATAAATCGAACAACTAAAAAAATTTTGATTTTATAAGTCAATATGGAAATATTATATTAGAAAATGGAGAAACCGATTTAGCAGATCAATGGCGCAAAAAGTTCTGGCGAATTAATTCTGACGTGAGATCAAAAAAAAAAATTTTAAGAGATGAGACTAGCACTTTCTTTACTTTTATTATTTTCTATAAAATACCAATAGAGTTTTTAATTAATCTATTAAAGGGAGAATCGGCCATCAGAGATAATAATAATTAATTAATTTACATCGAATATGATTAATTTGGACTATAATAAAAAAAGGAAACTTTGGGCGTTGTAAACAAATGTATGATAATTTGTAATTAAGAAACAAGGATAGAACAAAAGAATTTTTTTTTTTTTAAAATATGAAATTATAAAATCGAAAAGGAACAGGAATTTCTAATATATTTTATACTAAATTTGGGAACTATGAAGAAGCTGTACAGAGGAGAGCTCGACGATTATATTATTCATCTCTTAGGGTATATGAAGTTTATTCTTTATTTCCTAATCCAGAGCTTCAAATATTTCGTGCAAATGACAAGGTTTCTGTTGATGCATTAATGAAAATCGGTAAAGGTGGAAAAGGTGATTTTACGATATTTTTAAATGAAATAAAAACTTATATTGAAAAAAATCAAGATAAGTACAATGATGATATTTTACATAGAAATAATATTATTGATTTCAATTTGATTACAGAAGATATTACTTGAATTTTCGAAATTTGATCATCGACATTAGTCTCTTTGAACAATTAATAGCATCATAATCTGTAAAAAACCATATTAATTAATAAATTCACTTCTTACTAGTAAATAGTAATTAGACTTTATACATATTTATTTGTCATATCGCATAGCTAAAAAATCACAGATATAAAATCAATTTTACTGGATTTATTATAGTTATGGTCACGGGTATTGCGGTTAATTATATGCCAATACCTGCAACACTTTCATGACTTTGTTATGACAAATTATCAATTGATAAAGATAATCTTGAGAAACACATTATTGACAAAAATTGTGAACTTCATATGAAATCCGATTTTAGATTTGAATTCTATAACGCCATTAAATCTTTGGAAAGATTTTTTGATAATCTGAAAACTACAATTAGTTTTAGCAAACTTGACCTAGAAGTGAGGCCAGATTTAAAAAATGAATACTTGAAATTAGAAAATGAATTTCTCGTTAATCATAAAAATTTTTTGAAATTAAATGATTACATCAACAAATTCGATAAAAGATCATTACCATTTACTTATCCGCGTCTCTAAAAAAAAAGAAATAAACACTTGGACAATAATAATGAATTTATAAATTAGACAAATAAGATATTAATAATTAAAACACTTGATACTTATTATAAAGCAATAGTAATACGTATCAATAAATAAATTTTAAGAGAGCATCAGATTATTTAATAGTATTGACTTATTAATTACTATTTAATAATACTTATAATACGATATTTTTTACAAAATGCAAATAATTTTATTTTGTTCAAAATATTATTGATGCAAATAAAAGAGATTCCCATATAAGATATTGATATATTCTTATTAAAGTCGCTATTTATATCACATATACAATACTTCCAAAGCAACTTAAAGTAAGCATTAATTGAAGTAGTAATTGCTATTTAAATTCGGATTGTATTCTGATGTGAACACGTTACTTGCACTTCTTTGGATTATAATTCATATTGCAACATTTATGGTTGTAAAAGTAAAAACAAGCACAATCATAAGCTTTGCAAAAGTTGTTATAAAGATCATCAAGATTCATTGGAATGGCTTGAAGTTTCGTCCAAAACTCAAAATCAACTTTTAAGAAAAAAATAGAAAAAATCAAATCACAAAAAAATAAAAATAATCATTGATTAAGAATATAAATACAACAAGTTTTAACTAAAGTCATAATTAACATATAGGGTATCTAAACTAGAGTTTCATGTAGATAGTAAAACTGAAAATAGTAAATTTGTCGATCATTTATGATCACGTGATAACATAAATCTCAAGTAATATTATCTGTTATTTACAAAATTATTGTTGAGTATAATAGAAGATTTTGCAAAATAAAATGGATTTTAGTTTATCTCAAATTAAGCAATAATTTGAGCTTTACAGAAATTTTCTGGTGCATAAAACTAAAATTTTAAAAATTTATTAAGAAGTTTATATATTAATTTATATATAAATAAAAATTATTGATAATTTGTTAAGTATCATAGTAGAATTTGCAAAATAAAATGGATTTTAGTTTGCATAAAATTTAACTTAAACCCTCTTTTCAAAAATCACACCAGCAGTACTTGTTTCAACTGGTAATGCCGTAAAACCCGTTCCTCTGCTTTCTTCAATTTTACTACTTACTGTACGAAAATTATATTTTAAGATAACGTTATGCATAAAAAATTTAATATTATTTACAGCAAGTTGTCTTCCAGGGCATCTAAATAATTTAATAATAACTGAGTTGTTGACTTACTGTACTACAATACATATATACATAAATATACTCACGTGTGTTTACCATTTCCAAATGTCAAAAAATTTTTAGTGACTTTTGATGCTACATTTATATCTAAATGTCTGAATGGTTCAAATGATTTTGGTTCATCTCGATAAACATCATCAATATAAATACTAGTTATACAATTTTTTGGTATTTGCAATCCATTAGAGAACGTATAATCTTTCTTTACGAGATGGTCAATTCCCGCAACATTTACACTTAATCTTAATGTTTCTCTAATAAAACTATCTAATTTTTTCATATCACTAAGAGCTTCAAATGGAATTATACCATTTACATTCGTTTCTTTATGAACTTTTAATTGTTCTTCATATAATTCTTGCATGTACTCGGGTCTTGATGCTAAACTTAAAATAACATTTGTAATGGCTATTGCCGTTGTATGAATTGATGCAAAAATGATTAGATATATTCTGTCTAAAAGATACGGACAACTAATATTATTAGGATCATGTTCTTCCATTAGATCTTGAAGATGATCATCAGGACGTTTCCAAGAGTCACCATATTTTTCTTTCTCTTGTAAACGTTTACATACTTGCTTTTCTATATGTTTAAGGAGTGGTTTTCGATGTTTAACTGCTGGATTATATAATCCTAATCTTATCTGAATACGATTAACATATTCTTGAAGTCCTGGATAAATTATATCAAGAAATGGTGGAATAGTTAAAAATATCATGCTATCTATTATAAAGTTTGCAAATGAATTTAAAACTTCTTCATGTTGTGATTCCTCCTATAAAAAGAAGTAATTTTCTTTTAAAACTTTTTTTCTTTCAAAATTAACTAGTATCATAAAAAAAAAGTATCTATACTTACTTCACCAATAATAATATTTGCAATAGGATCAGAAATAATTTTTGTTACAATTTCAAATAGATTATAAAAAATTTTTGATTCATCACAATCTCCAAAATGTTTTTGAGTTGATAAATAAACCCTTTTTTGCATACGATCAGAATAAAGTTTTAATTTGCTAAAGATCGTGTCTTTAAGTGTTTTTGGTGCAACTGGTGAAACTTTCAGCAAATCTGGACATAATACATCTATCGGAAATCGTTTGTTGAATGCTTTTAAAACATCAAACACATCATCTCTTGAATATACTTCACCAAAATGTTCTTTTCCTACAAGTTTGTGCAGTAATTAAAAAGAATTTATAAATTAGAATATATAAAATATTTTATATTTATGCAAAAAAAAATACGAGCAATCTCTATACCAACAAATACTCTCACTTGACCCCATATATATAGACAAAAGATATCACCATACTATTATATATAATTAATAATTAACGTTAATTGAATTTTTACGCCAAAAAAAAAAAAATTCGTTGATATACGAACTTCTTCTCTACATTGTTTAAGAAATTTTTCGGGATTTAAAAAAAAATCAAAAGTATGGCCAATAATTGGGAATTTGTAAGAAACAAGTGGCGGCATGGTCTAAGAAAATAAAATAAAATAAAATTGAGAAAAAGGAGAAAAAGCGATAAAATTCTGTTTAAATCAATTATCTTACCAATTCTGGTTCACGCTTACGCTTTAAAATGTAAAGCGTTATAAACAGAAGGGATCCCAAAATGATCGCTTGATACATTTTTAAGAGAAAAAAAAACAATTTCGTATATTCAAAGTTTAAGAATTGTGGTTATTTTAATTGCTGTTGACTTTTTATCTTTTTATAGATAGAGATTTTCATCATTTAAATTAAATTATCTAGAGCTAGTTGATACACAGTATGATCTCATTTATATTAAATTATCTAGAGCTAGTTGATACACAGTAGAGGGAATATTTTCCAACGATCACATAATTCCGGCCAGAATTACAAAGTTGAAGGTAAAGCAAAAAGATGAAATAGAAATAAAATAAAATAAATAGTAAAAAAGAAATTAAAAACCTAAAACACGCCTTCGCTGCAGCACTGAGAGAACAAAGATGTCAACTCCTCAAAATCTAAATGCTGATTGGCTTATTCATCCGTCCGGCGCAGCGCGACGGGCTACAGCTAGTTTATCATAAATTTATTATTTATTGATGACATTCTAAATTCGTCATATTATGAAATAAATAGATTTGGTATTTTGCTAAAATTTTTAGTGTTACAAACTAAATTTGTCTCCATTTTGTTAATTATAATTTATCGGAGATATAATAGAGATAGTTTATCGTCATATTATAAAATAAATAGATTTGTAAAATTTTTAGTGTTACAAACTAAATTTGTCTCCATTTGATTATTATTGTAATTTTAATTTATCGGAGATATAATAGAGATTATCGTCATATTATAAAATAAATAGATTTGTAAAATTTTTAGTGTTACAAACTAAATTTGTCTCCATTTGATTATTATTGTAATTTTAATTTATCGGAGATATAATAGAGATAGTTTATCATAAATTTATTATTTATTGATGACATTCTAAATTCGTCATATTATAAAATAAATAGATTTGGTATTTTGCTAAAATTTTTAGTGTTACAATCTAAATTTGTCTCCATTTTGTTAATTATAATTTATCATAGTCAATCGTGGATTATCAATGATTTTCACGGCTGCGCCGTAAAAATCATGATATTCATGCGACACGTTTTGAACTAACGCCCGTGATAAAAAAGTAGACTATTTTATAGTTATTTTAATTATTACTATTTTTTCTTATGTCTTATTATTTTTCCTTTATCCAAGTTTAAAACAGATTTTTCAGTAACTAAAAGTTATAAAATGTCTCAAAAGCACATTATGATATCTGTTTTCATTAGAGTAAGTGATCTTTTGTAAAATGAAATACACCTGATATTTCTATGAAAAATCACGGGCGCCCATTAGTAAACATGGGATATTATTACATGCTCATTAGGATTGTGCGTAATTTTCACATTATATCTTTATTTCATATTAAAATCGAAGAAATTGCAACTGTTGTAGACCAAACTCTACCATGTTCCAAATCATCTAAATTATCGACCCATTCTAATAATGCCTTAAGGCTATCATATCAACGATGAACATCTAATTTAGGCCAATGGGATATGGTTTGATTTGGTCTACATATCAAATATTTTTTCTGCTGTTAATCCAACTGTATGGTCTACAAAAGCACCATGTAAATCTATAATAATAATTTAATTTAATACGTTCGCCCGTGTATGGAATACGTTTCGAGTTACATTTCCGCTAAATCCTACTATGAACTTGCAAAGTGTTAGTTATATTTCGTTTTTCTGGAAATTTCACGAAACTTGATTTTGTAGGAAGCCGTGAAACCTGGTGAGGACATTTGACCAAAATGGATGTAGGAAAAAAGTAGACATAAAAGATAAATGAGATCATACTGTGTATATCCGTAAAAATGCGGATTACGGATTGATCAGATTATCCATCGGATTGAATACATCGCCTCCCTGTACTGTACAATAATTAAATTTCATTAATCACATGATTGGATATTTGCAGATCTTTTTTTTAGACTCTAATACCTAACCCGCTAATCAAAAAAAATTCTCCACTTTTTGAGAAAATTAAAGCCCGTTACAACACGATTATTATAATACTTTAGAAAATTCGAGAAAATTGAAGATAAATTTTTGTTGACTTAATAAAAATACATATTAATTACTGTTTCCAATATTGTTGTAATTCATTAAAAATGACATTTTTTCAGCAAAGGAACATTTATCAGATATCTAAAAATTAATAGAATATGTATGGTTTAATGACCGAAAAGGCTTATCATATTTTTTTTCGATTAGTATTGGCCTTGATTATTGAAAAGAAGAATTGAGCCAAATTTATTTTAATAATTTTAATAATTTTTACATTGTTTCAAGGGTCAAAGACGTCCTACTAAATTAATTTCAATTGGCCTTCAGGTAAACAAAGCCATAATGTAAACTACTGCCCAAAATTTGTCTTATAATTAAGTTTTTATAGAAGACTCAAGTTAAAATGACCTTTCACTCTTAAAGAGTCAATTATAATAATAAAATTTATGTAAATCGAATATAGATAGTATTACAAGAAAATTTAAAATAAATAAAATAAATAAATAATAAATGAAATTATTGCTCTTCAAATTCGACTCTTTAAAGTAGTATTGTTATTGCATCAAGGTTCAACAAAGATAATTGTGTATGTTGAGGCAAGTGGATAACTAGATTCATTTTTACAAAATTATACATAATTATCATCTCTGAGAATAATCCTAATAACTTATTCATTAATTCTTTCAGTAAACACAAGTTTTATATCAATGGGAGTTAGTAAAAAATGAGACCTTAATAATATTTTGTCCTTGTTAACGTTATTTTCAGGAAGGACCCATTTATATCTGAGCACTTTAATAGAAATGATATTAAATAACTTAACTATGAACAAAATAAAACAATACAAATATACTTTACTTACGGAACATTGAAAGAACAACTCTTTGTTGTAATAAAGTGAGATTTTGTCCGACACTATAAAAATGTTTTAAGAAAAATTTAAAATTTAAAATATGATAAAATTATTTTATATTTGTAAAAAAAAAAGTATTTGCTATATATACCAATTTCTTGGACCAGCAGAAAAAGGAATCCAAGCAAATTTGTCTCTTTTTTCGTCACTTGATAAGAATCTTTCAGGGTTGTATTGATTAGGATTTTCCCAATATTTTGGATCACGATGAATTTTCCAAGTATTTATCATACATGTAGAGTTTATTGGTAAAATGTAGGAGCCAACCTTAATTGGCTTCTTTAATCTTCTAACAGTTAATATTGGTGTCGGTGGATGGGTTCGTAAAGTTTCTTTAATAATTGCATTGACATATTTCAATTCCTAATATATATATAGTTATATACAGACATACAGTATATAATTAATATATATGATTTTGGATGAAATACAATAAAATCGTGAAATGTGGGAACAAATAAATGATTGTAATGATTTAATAGTACCTTTAATTGATCTAAACTTGGTATAATTGGTTCGTTACCAAGAATACGGATTACTTCTGCTCGTGCTTTTTCTTGCATTTCCTATTCATTTTGAATTACAAAAAGATTAATAAAAAGATGTAAATTTTGAAAAATCAACCGCAAATTCTACTACTTACTGGATATTTTGCAAGAAAATAAAGCGAAACACTCAATGCCGTTGTAGTGGCTAAAAAAAATTTTTTAAAAAGTTTTAAATAAAGATCTTCGTAATTCATGGATATAATTTTCTGTTCCCGAAAAACTTTATGTCCTAATACGCACTATAACAGATAACGCGCAGTTTTAAATTACTTACTGTCATGTCCTGCAGTAAAAAAGGTCGCTATCTCATCTCTCAATTGATGTTTATCAATATTAATTTCTCCTTGTTTTATCATGCTCGTTAATAAATCATGACCATTATAAGAATCTTTCTTCATCTCATTTCTTTTCGTCTCTATAATATCATTAATGAATCCATCAAATTCTTTAATAGCATCCAAGTATTTTTTGTTAGATTCTAAAGGTAATTCACTTATCCATGGAAATACACGACGGAAAGGAGATCCAAGAACTGAAACAATATATTCATAAACACTTATGAGACGAGGAACTTCTTGAGACTCTAAACACTAAAATAATTTTTTTTAATAAGTTAAATAATAATTATAAAAAAAATATACAAAAATATTTTCCAACCCTTACCCCAAACTTATATCCAAAGGCAAATTTTCCCAATGCTTCAATTGAAATACGTCGCATAGGTTCGATTATATTAATTGGTCGATTTAAATTTGGGTTCATGAAAGTAAAAAGATCCATTGTAATTTCACCAACAACCTCTGGATATTGATGTGAAGCAAGATTTAATGCAGAATCCGCTAATTTTCTAGTAGATCTCCATTTCTGTTAATTTTACTTAAGTATTAACGATTTTACTTAGGAATCAACAAAATTAAGTTATAAAAATCGAAGTCGAGATTACGCACGTCTCCATTAGTTAATGATAAACCACATCCGAAAAATTTATCAAAAAAAACATTATCAGTTTTTGAATAGTACTTGATAGCAACATCCTCTAAAAAGTAATTTAATTATTTAAAGGAAAGTTTTTGTTATGTTTCAACATTAAAAAAAACAAATCACCTGATTCAGTTAATAAAATTTTAGCGTATTCAGGATTGTTGAGAACAATGCCGAACTGACTCTAATAAAAGTAAATATAATTATATAATTGTAAATAAGAGAAAAATTAGCGTATCATGTGACATTACCAAATAAATATCATGATGACCTCCTATAAGTTCTTGAACTAAATCTTCAACTTCATCGTAATTTTTTTGTTGGAAATAAGCCCACAATATTTTTAATAAAGAAATAAATGAAATATATGGAATATTCTCAAGACCTTCAGGTTTTTTATTAAATTTACGAATGAAATTAATAATAAAACCAAATGTAATAGCGAAAAATATTAAAGCAAACATTTTTTGTTCTTATAGTTAATTCGTGATTCATATGAGAACCAGAGCTATTTATATTAAAAAATCGGGGATATCAGTATAAATTTGTAATGATATAATGATATAGCATATGCAACTCATGCGTGGTACATCACTTAATACGGTATTACACACGTTTCAAAAAATAAAAACCGGAAAAAGAAATGCATCATATAAATTTTTTAATTTTTTAAAAGAAAATTTAATTGAAAATCTAATTTTTAAAATCTGCCGATCAAATTGTCCGATCTAATTATCCATTCAAAAATTATTTATACGGGGTAAACTAAACGTTACCGATCGACAGGAATTTTATTAGTATATTAAATCAAGAAATTGATTTATTAGCAGGGGAGCTGCTATTTGATTTATTTCATTGCATTATAAAACAATAAGGACGATTAAATAAATCATAAATACTTTTTTGAATTTTTATTTCAAAATTTTTAGAAAAGAGAAAAAATAAATCAAAAAAGGAAGTCCATTTCCTTTTTTATTTTTATAAATATTTTATTTTTTTTATTTTTTCAACGAAAAAAATGTTTTTTTTATGAAAAGAGAAAAAGATCAATCAAAAAAGGAAGGCCATTTCCTTTTTTATTTTTATAAATTATTTTTTATTGGTTTTTTTTCAACGAAAAAAGCGTTTTTTATGAAAAAAAAGAGAAAAAGATAAATCAAAAAAGGAAGGCCATTTCCTTTTTTATTTTTATAAATTATTTTTTTGAATTTTTTTCAACGAAAAAAAGTGTTTTTTTTATAAAAAGAGAAAAAGATCAATCAAAAAAGGAAAACCATTTCCTTTTTTATTTTTATAAATTTTTGTTGATTTTTTTTTTTAACAAAAAAATAAAAGATTTTTACGAAAAGAGAAAAGGGTAAATCAAAAATGGGAAATTATTTCCTTTTCAATCAAAAAAAAATCTAAAAAACGTTAGTTTTGCTATACTTTTATTTTTATTAATGGGTTCCTAGTTTTGCTATACTTTTTAACATATATATAAAATTATCTGAGACCTTTTTTTCCCAATTTGGATTATGGTTAGATTAAAATGCAAAATCTAAACCATAAAAATGCACTAACTAACCCATAAAAACGTACAAATTTTGATTGTTAATGATCTAATGCATTCCAGGATATGATCATCATTTCGGCACAAAAAAATCTATCGAATTATTTGATGTGTTTTAAATATCAAGGAGATAATCATCGTATCAGAATGATCCTCTCAATACGGAGATTCCGAAATGATTTATTTTTCCATTGGGACAAAATGTATAGTATCATCATTTTTATCGCTTGAGTTATCAAAACAATTAACTAAAAAGTAATAATATTCAAGGAGTTATTTCAATTTATTAAAAAATATTATTACATTTTCATTTTGTTTTCAAAATTATATAAATTTTGAAAACTTATACATAAATAAATAGTAAATAATCATCTGTTTAAATATGTAAAACACTTGATAAAAGACACCCGTAACAGATTTAACTAATTACTTAAGCTCATATTTCTTTAAAAATCTTCCGCCCTTCCCAGCTCTTTTCGTGGTTGGTGATAAGGAAATTAATGTAATTTTGAATTTCTTCATAACGCATCAAAAAGATATGCATGTAAAAATTTCAAAAAATTAAGAAAATGTGATTGTACGTATTAAATTTATCTACTGTATTTATTAACATACAAAATTTTAACATAAAATGTTTATTTACAGTTTTATATGGTTCAATTTAGTAGACGGTGCCTGACAATAGAAATAAAACAACAAAATCAAGGAGGTGATAATTTAGAGATGGACGCGTCAAGATTTAGTGATACGTCATAGTGGGTTTATTTTAATTCATTTTGTATTTTTTTACACGTTATTTATATTTTAACACATTTTCTGTAAAAATCTTTTTGGATTTAATATTTTTACTTTTATTTTAATTTGTTTTAATAAATTTCATATATCTATTTATTAAAATTTATTATTTACCGCGTATAAATTTAATGATCGGCAATGATCGGCAAATTAGGAATGTTTCATGTTTCATTAGTGCTTCAAAATTATTATTTAATGAAAATCATTTCGGTCCTACCATTATATGCGCAATGCTACTATCGGAACAAGCCTTTAATTGTTAAATTCCGATCACTGGTTTCGGATATATTTTAAGTTATCCGAAATCTGACAATCCGGGATCAATCCGTAAACGAATCGAAGCACTACTTGCCATAACACTTAACGAAAATTCTTTTTTTTTTTTCTTATTTAACTAAATACATATGTGAATGTATTAAAATATTAATTTTTTTTCTCAGTACAATATTAAATATATGATCTTTACTTTTAAACCCATGTTCGGTCCCGTTTAAATAATTCAAATAAATTACTATGATTATTCACATGCAATATCATGATTTTCACGGCTGCACCATGAAATATTCCGTATCCGGAATATAATATTTCCATCAATTTAATAATTCATAAAATTTGGGGGATCATGTTAAACGAACTTTTAAATTGGCAAGGCCTAATTGTGCCGAATGATAGACTGCAAAATTGAAATCATATTGCATCGATCTTTATACAATATATATCATGGAAAGTATCCAAAAATTATAAATTTAAATTTTGGCTTTTTTACCCTTTGTTTTTTTTTTAAAACAAGCTTTTAATCAATCTTTTTTTCAAATGTTTCAAACCATTGTTTTAGGATTTATTTTATTGACAACGCTCTATATTTTAAAGCATCCGCGTGATCCAAAATTGGTAATATATTAACTAATACTAATATTACTATAAATAAAATTTTACTGGAAACGCTCCTTTTCTTAAAAAAATTTTCTTTTCATTAGAATATGCCACCACTCGTTCGTTATAAAATTCCAATTATTGGACATACGTTTAGATATACGTTTAATTGTGAAAAATTCCTTGGTCAATGCAGAAAAGAGGTTGGTAAAATAGCGCATTAAATTTATTTACTTCATTAATATAAACTTTTTTTTAAATTACTGTATTAGTATGGTGAAATGTTTAGTTTATATATATGGGGTCGAACAATTACGTTTGTTGGTAAAGTAGTTATCCGTATTTTTTGATTTAACATTTCAGTGATGCGGAATTAATATTATACCATACTTATAGGAAAAGAATATACGCATGAAGTACTCTCAAGAAGTGACGTGTTTGATTTTGGGGTACTGTTTAGAAAAATGATACCTGGTGATGTCATGTATACGAGTATTGATAATTTTGGCGATCTAAGATCTTATGGAAAAATGATTAGAGGATCATCTATTTCAAATAAATTGAATTTATATACTGAACGCATACAAAAATCACTTTATTTGGCCACTCAAAAACACATTGGTGATTGTAATGATCAAAAAGTAATTTATAATATTTATTCTGCGATAACAAAAATTATTTCAGCTTCTATCGCAAATGTTTTTATTGGTGAAGTAAGTAATATTGTGAGATTTTGTTTAAAAAAATATGTTAAAATTTTAAAATTTTCTTTCTGATTTTTTATTTCTTAGGAGGAATCAGAATATGATGATGTTATAAGCACTTTCGCGGAATTTACAAAAGATATAGCAGTATTTTTTTTAATTCCTCCAATTTTTGATTTAATTTTTCCGGGTCTTCAAGATTTTGTTAAACGTATTCCAATAAGATTAGGGTTGTATAATCCGGTAACTAGACATGTAAATACGCTTATTAAACATGTTAAACATCAAGTTGATAAGCGTTTAAGAGAGAAACAAAAATATGGTGATTCATGGAAGCGACCTACTGATTTACTTCAAGATTTTATGGAACAAAAAAGTTTTGACCCCAATAATATTAATTATACTGCATTGGCAAGTAATTTAAGCATATTTATTTTTGCTTCAATTCATTCAACATCAAGAGCTTGTGCAAATGTTGTTGTGGATTTAGCATCTCGACCTGAGTATATGCAAGAATTGTATGAAGAACAATTGGAAATTCATAAAAAGACTGATGAAAATGGTATACTTCCATTTGAATCACTTAAAGAAAAATGAAAAATTTAGATAGTTTTATTAGAGAATCATTAAGATTTACCGGAGATGTAGCTGCACTTCCACATTGGGTATTAAAAAATCACACATTTTCTAATGGATTGCAAGTACCAAAAGGTCATGTAGTTGATATTTATTCTTACGATACTTATCATGATGAATCACTACAAGGTCCAAATCCAACATCATTTGAACCACATAGACATAACGTTCCAGCATCAAAAGTTGGTAGAAATTTCCTGACATTTGGAGGTGGTAAACATATGTAAGAATAATATTCAACTTAATTATTTTTGAAACAAATATAAAATATCAATCTAATTAAATATCATAAATTATTTAGGTGCCCTGGAAGATTTCTTGCTATAAATGAAATTAAATTTTTTATGCATAATGCTATTTTAAATTATAATATCCGTACAGAAAGTGGTAAAATTGAGGATAAATTCAGGTTAGGTCCTGTAGCACTCCCAAGTAATAATGGAATCATTTTCGAGAAGAGGGCTAAATGAATTAAATATTATTTATGTTAATTTTAATTTTTTCATTCTGTAACTATCTATATATTTTTATTCCGCATCTGTATATTTTTTATTCTGCATCTATATATCATTTATTCCGCATCTATACATCATTTATTCTGCATCTATAGTATATCTTTATTCATGTTTATGCTTATTCTATATGTAACAAGCTTGCTTAACTGATTTTAACTTTTATAATTTGTTCATGGAGAATTTTGAGGCGCAGTTAATTTAATGCAATTTAATATACACGGAATTTTTTTTTATTTTATTTCTTTATTGTCTTTAATAAAGACTTACAAACTTGGTATAGAAACTATATGATTGGCATAAACCAGAATAATAGTTCTTCAAACTGTTTTCAATATCTAATTATTTGTATTGTCAATAAACACATGGACTGTTTCTTCTTTTTCTATCGAATTAGTCTAATTACATTTGGCTTTATACAGTATCTCTCTTCAAAAATTCGAGACGTTTAGATTAGCCCGTATAAATAACTGATAATTTTAAATTGTGCAATGCATAATGCATCTGCGCCAGGTCTATCATGATTTCACTTTGTGAATGCCGATCATTCTAACCATATCATAATTCATATTCATATTCATTCATATATATTATACTATATTATATATTATATATTATTATTATTATTATTATTATTATGGGTTTAAAATTTGTGCGCATGTGCGCACCCCACGTGACTTATTAAAATTAGTTAAATTCTTTACTGAAACCCATGAAATCGGGGCTTTGTAGTATCCATATTGCCACCACTTACATAGTAGGCGTACGGCTACTTTATGTTATTTTCAACGCGATATTAAATATTTAATATAGACAAATGTATAGAAGTGATACAGTAGTTATGAAGCAACTATATAGGAAATGTAAAAGTAAATATATTGCTAATTTAAAGTAAACATATAGATAATACAAAGGTGCTATGTAATAAAGTTGTAGTAAATATACGTTAAATGTAAAGTAAATTCATGTATTCTTCGCATTGTAAATATATATTCTATAAGTAATATTAAATAATTAATGTTCTCCGAAAGTATAACAAATTTAAAATATAAAAAATGAACGAACTTAAGTGTTAATTTGATCATGGTACGAAATAAACAAAAAATTATCTCATTATTTATTATTATACTATTACCTGTATTAATTAAACAGCTGCGAAAAAAAATTCGTTTTTTAAATAATGATTATTTTCCAGAAAATGATCAGATTCCTTGCATCTTGCGTTACAATCATGTACAAAATACGCCTTCTGAACTTTATTTATGACCGTCAATGGAAATATCTTGCAATAATAATCATCGTGACGAAGGACGAAGATTGGACAATCCAATTTGTTGTGTTTCTTATAGGTATCTTCAAACCAATCGACATAAATAAATGGATAATAATATCCATCATTGTTCTGGTGTTTAAAAATACCTTTGATAACCGCATAACTTTCCCCATAATCAACCTCTTTAATCGTCACTATATCGCCCTTATTCAAATGACATTGGATTTTGACATTTTGCACAACTTGGATGTAAGATACATATTCGTAAAAATTACAAGCCTTATTAATCAATGATGCGTGATATCCAAAACTTTTATATGCAAGAGCCAAATCAGAATGAAACGAAATTGTATTAATTCCAATATTCGTGTTGCGAATTGATGCTGGCTTTCTTAATACTATATTCCGAAACTCACTAGATTGTAAACATACTAATAAAAAATGTTAGAATGTATATACTTTAACTATATAAAGAAATTAATATTACCTTCTAGTTTTTCGTTATTCATTTCTGAATTTTCCATAATAAACCAATCTTTGAATAAGCTATCAGAATTTTGAGATAAGTTCATAAATTCAACACTAGATCGTAAATTTCAAGGATCAATTCCACCATCTACAAAATACCGAATAGATTGTAAGGTTTAGTTGTATACCGTTTTAATAAGTCTAATTCAATATTCTTGAAATTTGTATGTGGAACTATGTTTTTAAAGATACGATGGACCATTTCTTTTATTCCGACTGCCGTATTTGTAAGAGTACTGAATGTTCTTGCATGTCGCAATAAATGGTAATTAGCGTGAAGGTTAGGGAGATCCATGAATTCATTGGATAACTGTAATAAGTATAAATAAGTATAACATAGTCATAGTTAGTAGAACTAAATCCAAATTACCCAAATGTAAGGAATTTATTCTTTTTCAGTTTCAAAGGCCTAATAAAATTGAAATTTATAATATTTTTTTTTTTGTAACAACTATAAATTTTACCTCAATCAATGCTTTTCGTTCTTTATTCAAATAATTTTCAAGCTCTATATAGTCATTCTTTGTTAACGAAATCTTAAATGCCAACTGGGAATATTTAGCTACAGTTGCCCAGCACTTGATAATATTAGAAATTACTTGATTGCGATTCATGTTTGTTTGCTCTTGTAGTTTTTCTATTTCTTGTGGCTTTAAACAATTAATGGTCAGCGATCTATTTAAAATAAATGGCTTTACCATTCCCAATCGAAGTCGATCAGACATCATAAAAGTTTCGATATGACTAATAGGATTTGGAAGCTTTGACCATTGACGAGGGTATTCGAATGATTTCCAGACACTAATAAAATTTCTTTCACCTTCTGGAGATAACATGGAAATTGTTACTTTTAGTAGTTTTAATGTTTGCCCGGCTATTATGTGATAAATATCTTGTGGTGACTGCAAGTGTCATTCACGTTGAAGTTGATCAAGAATTGGCAATCAAGTTTGTAAACCGTATTCCTTTGCAATATTGTTTTGTTGCCTAAGAGTTGAAGCTGTGAAGATCTTTTTGAATTGGGAGTCAGTAATATGGTGATAACGGGATACACTGGCAATATCTAATATAAGATCTGTCAAGTTTTCTTTAGTGACCAGACATATTCTACACCCCCTTATCGCACCATGGCATTTTACACCTGCTAAATCGTTTTCTTGGGGTAGGTCTGCAGTAACGCATCCAAGGCTAGCTATGATCCAGCAATCTATTCCTTGGATGTTCATCAATGTTCCTTTTTCCAACCGCTTCATATCTTTAATGAAAGGACGAATGAAATCCTCAAAACAACCACCGAAGGGAACAAAACCTAAAACAAAATGGTTGCGAACAAAGTTTTCTTATATCAAATGGCATATTTCCCAATTGAACATAAACTCCACTTAAGGAATGGTAAACATTTCAATAGGTACCGAAGTCATTATAGTAGATATCAATAAATATCTTCAAAACTCGTAGATTCCTATATTGTAGTGGTGGTAAACTTAGAACAAAATATTCGCCTGGATGCTTGTAATCTAGCGTCACATTTCGCATTTTCAAATAACTATTACTTTTGTATAAAATTTCTTTAATAAAAATTCCATCAGTAGTATTTGTTTCACGAATAATCATAATATTAACTTTTCTAATGATCTCATAAGTATTTGCAATAATACTACCTTCTTTTAAATATTGATCTACCATTCACAATTGCGATTCCTTCGTAATTGATCGAGAATTAGAGTGAAAATTGTTTGGTAATTCGTTATACATTGTATTTTTACCCGAAGTTCATCATTAACCAATATTATTGATCGTATTCGTCCAAATCTTCGATTACCATTTTCTATATATAAAACAAATTCACTTGGTCAATAAATTTCTAAATACCAAAGAAGTATAAGATAAGTTACATACATTTATTTCATTTACAATAATAATAAATCGAAAGTACCTCCATTGATGGCTATTTTTTCTTGGCCAAACAATGGTGATTCAGCCCAAAGATCCCCATGCCAATATTCCTTTTTTTCTTCAAATTCTATTTCCGGTCCGAAGTATAATGTATTGTAGAGTGACGGATTATTTAATATATTCTGAATAATATCACAAATTGACAAATAATAACAAGACTTTGTTCCTTTAGACGTAAATGGCGTCTTCTTTGGATTTATTCTAACAGGATGCGTCCATATTAAAGCTATAATCGGATTGGTCCTAATCCGACAACCCAGACCGAAAATTCAGATTGGTCCAGTCTGGGTTGATGCTTCAACCCGGACCAAAATATTTGGTCCAGTCCGGTCCGGTTTCGGATTATAAATCTAACCTGGACTGAAAAAACGGGTTGGGACTGAACCGGACTGATAAATATTTTCGCAATGGTTTATATTAAAACCGTTGCGATTATTTAATTATTAAATAAAAAAACGTTGCATAACGTTTTTTTTAACATATTATTATAAAAAAAATGTTTGCGCAACGTTTTTTTAATTAATTTAAAGAAAAAATGTTGCGCAACGTTTTTTCTAAGTATATTTATTAAAAAAAACGTTTGCGCAATGTTTTTCTAATTAGTTTAAAGAAAAAACGTTGCAAAACGTTTTTTCTTATCATATTTAATTAGAAAAAATGTTTGCGCAACATTTTTCTAATTAGTTTAAAGAAAAAACATTGCGCAACATTTTTTCTTATCATATTTAATTAGAAAAAATGTTTGCGTAATGTTTTTCTAATTAGTTTAAAGAAAAAACGTTGCGAAACGTTTTTTCTTATCATATTTAATTAGAAAAAACGTTTTCTAATTAGTTTAAAGAAAAAACGTTGCGAAACGTTTTTTCTTAGGCCAAAGAAATAAAATTATTCGTTTCTCATGAAAAAAAATTGCTAAATTTGACCCAGCCGCCCAGAAAAAAAATTATTTTTTAATAAAGATTTAGCCGATTCCTAGAAGTTGATTGGTTGATTTAATAAATTTTTGCCCGGGTCACCGGGTGGAAAAAAAAATTATTTTTTTATGATTATGATTGGTCAAAACTAAAATCACATAACTAAATAAAATATCTTTTTTTAACATTTACATGACCCGCCCGGTTATGAGAAACGAATAATTTTATTTACTTGGCCTTATCATATTTAATTAGAAAAAATGTTTGCGCCACATTTTTCTAATTAACTTAACGAAAAAACGTTGCAAAATGTTTTTTCTAATTATATTTAATTAGAAAAAACGTTTTCGCAACATTTTTTTAATTAACTTAACGAAAAAATGTTGTGAAATGTTTTTTTTAAGTAATTATAATTAAAAAACATTTTCGCAACATTTTTTTATTATAGGACCAGACCAGACCAGACCAAAATAACTGGTCCGGTCCGGTCTGATCCTGGATTCTCCTTTTAATATAAACCGGACCGGACCGAAATGAACTAATTTTTCGGTCTGGTCTTGGGTTACTCTCCAACCCGGACCAATCCGGACCATTTAGAGCTTTATGAAGTACATCCAGATTTTCATTGCAGAAGGATTAAAATCTTTTGTGATCTCTATTTTGATGACTTTGGTACTTTCAGAAACGTCTATCACAGCCTTGGAGGACTTTATCTTCAATTTGGAAACATGAAATTTAAAAGTCATCAAAAATTAAGAAACCACTTTCTAGTTGGATTCGTCCCCTTTAAGGGAAAATTTGAGGATACTATAAAACCTTTTATTCAAGATATTCAGCAACTTGAATGTGGATTTTTAATGACAATTGATAATGAACAAGTATGGGTTTCAGGAGGGCTTGGAATTACTATAGCTGATCTTCCACAAGGGAATGATCTTGCTGGTACTCTTAGACATAATGCAACACATGGGTGTTGAACTTGTAAAGCTTCATGTGATAATTTAACGGATATATCATTTGATATTGCTAAGCATGGACGTTATCATCATTTAACAAATATTGAGTTTGAAAATATACAGCGTTTGCCTAATATGTTACAAAAACATGCCCTTGCAAGTTCATTAGGTTTTGGATTAATTCCAAATCCACTAGATCAATTAATTCGTGATCATCATATTAGTACACCACAGGATATTTTTCATTGCTTTGCAGGTAAAGCAAATAGACTTCTTATTGCAACATTCAGACTTTTGACAAATTCTGGTGAAAATACTTTTACAAGAACATGGAAATTTTTTGAAGTACCATCTTGTTGGTCACGACAGAAAAATCCAATAACACATCTTGCATGTTATTTTATGTCAGATATTTTGCGCCTTACTATGATTATTCCTTTTATTTTATACAGATGTCTTACAACTAACCTTTTGAAACGTGAAGTTTTAACAAATATGAAGGAAAGAATGAATTTACAATCTTATCGTCATGTGATTAATAAGATAATTAAATGCTGGGTTCAATTTTCATTAACAACTCGTATGGTATTTTCAAAAACTCTGATGAAAGTAGATTATGAAACTATACAAAAAATGTTAGAATTAGAGTGCAAAATGCTATTAGAGGTAGTGTAATCTACATTTTATAATAAGATAATTTAATATCTACTAATTTTAGTATATATTTAATAGGTTTTTCCTGAACAATTTAGTGGACTTCCAAATCTTCATATAAACCGGCACATTGTTGCACATGCTAAAACTTATGGAACAGCTTTGAATACATCTGTTTCTGTTAAAGAAATGGTCCATCGAATACATAAAGGGGTTGTATCACATACGAATAAGAAAATGTTGAATTTGATTTAATTAAACGTGATAATACTTTACAAACTTTAAGATATCTTTTAGCAAGATATTCAGTTTGAACATATTATTGGTCAAGGTATTCAAAATATCGTTAATGATGTTGCATTAAGACCTTTATTGAATAGCTGGTATATAATTTCATCACTATTGCCAAAAATATATGATGAAGATGACATTGAAAGTATGTATATCGTTTTTATATTTATTTTTTTATTGTATGGTACGTAATTATCTTACATTTTAACATAATTTTTAATACTATTAATGATTATAGAAGCAAATATAATAACATGTATACCAGAAATAATGGATATTAATGTAAGATTGAAGTGGAATAAATACCAACGCAATCAAGAAAATTTTACTATTGGAAAACATCTTAATGGATACTTATCTAACGAACTTGCTAATGCATATACAGAGTATTATAATGATAGAGGTGCTATGATAAATTCAAAAGTGGAATTTTATAACAATATTTCGTATGTTGTTAAAGAAGATGACTGTTTTGTTGATGTACAATTAAATGTAGGAGATATTGTTGACGTATTTGAAGAAGGTGAAACTGAAGAATCTTATGCTATTATTAAAGGAATTTTTACTCATCATGAACGTTCAAGAAAGTTACATGCATTTGTAATTTTTGACTGGTTTGAAAAAATCAGAGAAAATTCAATGTTAAAATGTCCAAAATATAGATTACAAGCACTCGAAGAAACACAATGGAATAGGGTATTTTCAATATCATTAATTGATCATAATCCAAGAGTTCATTTTGTGCATGATTGTAATGGAGATTGTAATAATGATAAACATGATTTTACAAATCGTTACTATTTGAAAAATATGTATTATTATTTAGCAGTATAATAATAAAATATTGATATTTTAACAATATATTAATAATAATCCATAAAATTGTAAAATGATATCGTAAAATGGTTTTAAATGCATAATTATGGGGATATATTTTATAATATCTTTGTAATTATCGGAAATAGGGGTTTAACGTGATTGTCAGAATAATTTTTTATTATATAAAATATCTTTACAATCTTATTAAAATACAGATTTTAAGCCCTTTTATGATATTATAAAAGCATTACATGATATCTTGAAAAAATTGCTTTGCCCAGTTAAGTAAATACCAGTAGTATGTTTACCAGACATAATTTACTAATTCAATTTTTTATAAATGGCATAAAACTTTTTTTGTCCCATATCCCATATTATTTTTTTTTATTTTATCAATAAATTGACATCGATTGGGCCAGAAAAGGCCGTAGGAAAGAGCACTAAAATTATAGGCTAACTATATTCCGTGTGCGTATTCTGAAACTAACCTTTGCAAAAGTTATCGACGCCTATCTTTCACAGTCCAATTATCAATAACAATTAGAGGGTATCTGTACATGAGAGAAGACCCGTATTTTTCTTTCAACCATAAAGACCGCCACCTGTAAATACTGTTAGAGGTGGAATGGTTCCCACTATTTTAAGTTGTTTTAAATGGGGTAATATATATTGAAACAGGTGTGTAATGACTCCAAAAAATACAAATAAATGAAGAGAGAAAAAGAAAAAAGAAAAAACTATAGTATAGCCAACTGGGAGTTTATATAAAAAAACAGTTGGCGGACTAATATATATAAAAAAAAAGGTATTAAAAGCTAAGGCTCAAGGGCATTAGCGGGAACAGGTAAAAAATCCAGTGATAACTTTAATCTTTTAGTTCGAAGAACTGAGTTATGGAGATTGAGTAGATCCCGAACATCAGAAAGGTAAGCCTTGCATTTTTCAGTTTTGAGTCGACTGGGTGATCAGTTGGTTGAAAGAAGTTAATAAAATAAGAGACAGCGGTGCCATACCAAGCACCGCTATTCTGTATATTTATAGATTTATCGATATAATTGTCATATGTAGACTGGGAGATTGAACCAGTAGCTAAGAACCATTTAGGGGTGTAGGGAATTAGAGGTGGAGAAGCAATCTTTGCAGGAGTGGGAATGGGAACAAGAGTTTCCAAAGTATTAGAGCGTTCACGTCTAAATGCGGTAGGTAATTCCTTGATTAGAGGTCTTGTTTTAACGTTAACAACGTGAGGAGTCTCCCTCAAAATCTGGTGCTGTGGAGTAAAGGATTGTGAGGATGATGCAACAGGTCGGGAGGTTGAAGCTGTGAGTGAGTCATTGTTTAAAAGGTAGATGACCAGGCTGTAAATAAAGTGTCATTAGACAGATCGTTGCACATCGTACGGGTGTAAGATGGTGGTAACGAGATGGGAAAAGAATAATCATCCCAAAATTGAAACTCATCGTGATTTATATTAAATAGATGTTGAATTCTTTTTCTGATGATTTGGTTTCTGTGATACAGCAAACTGTAGCGATTGCCTTATTCGAGTTGTGATTCTATTATAGTCGCAAGTGAGTTTTCGAACAACTTTGTGACTTGACGTTGATGTCTGTGAAGTCTTTCATTTTGTTGACATCTGACTGAAGCGTGGTGACTGAAGTTTGTGTTGAAGTTAAAGAGTTCTTTACGATACATGGAAGTACCCTTGAGACGGTTTGGATGTCTAGCATTATATGCCATATAACGTACACAGTATGAGGTACCTTGTCTGTTGGAACGAACTTCTTTAATTGTTTTATCGTTCTATTATTTGAAGAGAAGTGCCACATGATGTAATTTATGAGGTTTCTTAATCTTGTGATTATTCCAAGATTGTAAGTTGTTAGTGGTTGGAATATCTAATTCTGAAGACTAAATGGTTAATGAAGGTTTAAGTGTTTTAGTAAAGCTGTATCGTTCTAAGTGTATCTGATGATTAATACAAGCACGTCTTAAATTGGACATGATAAATGGTGTAGGAATGGCACACGTAGAGTGAATTTAATTAGAAAGATTTTGTCGGGTGATATGATTACATGGGACATAAATCCCAAAATAAAAATGATAACGTTTGTATGAAAAATTAAAAAATGTTTTTGTAGAGGTATTTCAGCATTGTGTATTGTTACCACGTGATTTTATCATATCAATTCTATCCAGTAATTTTGACCGGATAAGTTGAAAATATTTTTGTTGTATGCGTCAGGGAATAACATATTGATGAGAAAAAAAATGAGTCAGCATTGTGCTCACTTGGAATTTGATGTTGGGTAAGAGGCTCGTGGAGTTATAGCTAATTGGGGTTGATTTTATGTGGTAATCATTTGTGTAAATCTTGAGGTGAATATCATTAGTGCTTTGCAGTTGATCTGCAAGCTCAAAAAAGAAACTTTTTAACCGGTTGATCTCATAAATCTTGTTACTGCCTGCTCGATTAGGACGGGTCACGTGAAATTTTTTGAAAGAAATGAGAAAAGAATTTTTTAATTTTTTTTGAGGTGTCGAAAGAGAAAAAACGTTAGCTGAACTGCGTGGTTCAGCCTTAAGGAAAGCAGGTTGTATTTCGACCTGCATCTCTCTCAAGGACTAAATAACTGAGGGTTATAAGAGGAGGACTTTCCGTTAAGGCCACCCCGTGGTCCTTAGTTCCTCTTTAAAACAGTGTGTGAAAATAAGTGTCTACTGCAGATTTATAGTAAAAAAAACGGAAAGGGGAGAGAGTTTTTTTCAACATCCATATCCCATATTAATATGGGTGGCAAGTAGGATTCATCCGGATTGTAACACTAACGTGACGTTACACAAATTTCCAAAAAGGAAAATTTATTTTTTTATTACACATGATTCCAAAAAGGAAATTGTTATTCCAATTATTTAATTTTGGCCGGTAGGAGAAAATTAAACCATTATTTAGCAAAAATTTTTTAACAATTCAAAAGAAAATAGCTAAAACATTAGAATTACATTATTTAAATAAAGTTTTATATTAAAAAAATTACACAATCTATAAATATTTTAAATGAGATTTGGAATGGGATTTGGGATTTGGGATGGGATGGGATTGGGACTGGTTTGGGATTGGAATGGGTATGGGATTTGGGATTTGGAATGGGATGGGATGGGATCGGATATGGGATTTTGAATGGGTGGGCCAAAATTATCTTGATTCTGGCCGAATTTATAATGTTGGCCAAATTTAGTTAAAATCGAAAATTTTTATATGGTCTAACATGAGCTTTATATATCTTCATAACCTAATAAAGTTGATTATTTTGCTAAATTACACCTAGAAATGAATATATTTTGATTAAAAGGGAAATTTTCATATTTAAGAAAAATCGATCTCAAAAAATTATTAAGCAATCCAATCAAATTTTGTTCCAAACGGGCTCATCCTTTATATGATGCACAAATTTGGTACAAATTTATGCAAATACATTTTTACTGGGTATCATTACTAATTTACTTTCTTTCATTACTAATAAACTGAATATGTAACTTATGAAGTATTTTGTATATTTTTATATTTTAAACTAATAAAAATTTTATAATTTCACTTTAAAAATTTATGAATTACCATACAATGATGTGATTTTATTGCAATTTTTAGCACATTTTATTTTATGATCAAATGTGCAGAGATCATAGTGAAATTATAGTGAAAATCGTATTAAAATCGTAGTAAATTTAATTGGATGATTTTTCAACAGAAATCACACAGAATTTTTTCATAGGGCATTAATTATCATCATATATACTGTATAATGTATTTATAAATCATTCCTAATATTTTTAATTTTCAAAATAATTCCAATATCTTATTTGTTAATTCTTTCGGTAAATACAAGTTTTAGATCGCGGGGGGTTAGTAAGAACTGAGCGTTTAATAATAATTTGTCCTTATTAATGCTATTTTCAGGGAGAGTCCATTTATATTTGAGCACTTTAAAAGGAATGATATAAATTACTTATTTGGTTCAACTATAAATAAATTAAGCAATTTAAATATATTTTACTCACGGATCATTGAAAGAATAATTCTTTGTTCCATTAAAGATAAATTTTGTCCGACACTATATGTTTTTAAGAAAAAATTTAATTTTAAAATGTGGTAAAATTATTTTATATTTGTAAAAAGAAGTACATGCTGTATATACCAATTTCTTGGACCAGAAGAAAAAGTAACCCAAGAATATGCGTGTCTTTTCTCGCTACTTAAAAATCTTTCAGGGTCGTATTGATTAGGATTTTTCCAATATTTTGGATTATGATGAATTTGCCAAGCATTTACCATACATATAGTATTTGTTGGTAGAGTATAGGGGCCAAGCTTAACTGGCTTATTTAATCTTCTAGCAGTTATTATTGGTGCCGGTGGATAAGCTCGTAAAGATTCTTTAATAATTGCATTGACATATTTCAATTCCTAATATATATAGTTATATACAGTACACATAATATATATGAGTAAAATACAGTAAAATTGTAAAATGTGAAAATTAATAAATTATAGTAATGGCTTAATAGTACCTTTAATTGATCTGAATTTGGTATAATTGGTTCGTTACCAAGAATATTAATTACTTCTGCTCGTGCTTTTTCTTGCATTTCCTATTTATTTTGAATTACAAACAAATTAATGAAAAGATGTAAATTTTGAAAAATCAACCACAAAAATTTACCACTTACTGGATATTTTGCAAGAAAATAAAGCGAAACACTCAATGCTATTGAAGTGCCTAAAAAAAAAATTTTTTTGAAATTTTAAATAAAGATCTTTGTAATTCATAAATAAATTTTCTGTCCCCAGAAATTTATGTCCTAATTTAATCTAATATGTACGTACTACAACGCACAATTTTAAACTTACTATCATGTCCTGCAGCAAAAATGCTCGCCAACTCATCCCTTAATTGTTTTATATCGGTATTAATTTCTTCTCGTTCAGTAAGTTTTAACATGCTCGTTAATAAATCACGACCATTATAAGAATTTTTCTTAATCTCATTTCTCCTTGCTTCTATAACATCATAAATGAATCCATCAAATTCTTTGAGTGCATCCAAGTATTTTTTGTTAGATTTTAAAGGCAATTTATCTACCCATGGAACCATACGATAGAGAGGAGATCCAACAATTGAAACAACATATTTATAAGAACTTATAAGATGAGAAACTCCTTCGGATTCTAAACACTAAAATATAATCTTTTTTAGATTGTAATAATTAGTACTAAAGAAATATATATATCTTCCAACTCTTACTCCAAACTTATGTCCAAAGCCCAATTTTCCCAATGCTTCAATTGTAACACGTTGCATAGTTTCGTATACATCAATTGGTCGATTTAATTTTGGTTTCATGAAAGCAAAAAGGTCCATCGTAGTTTCACCAACAATTTCTGGAGATAAGGCAATATTGAATGCAGAATTCGCTAAATTCCTATGAGTTCTCCATTTCTATAAAATAGTCAATATTACTTTAAGTATTAACGATTCTACTTAGGGAATAACGGCATTAACGCGAATAATGCTTATAAAAATCGAAGTCGAGATTACATACATCTCCATTAGCAAATGGTAATCCAGACCCGAAAAATTTATCTAAAAAACTACCAGGATCTGGTTCGAATTTGGTAGCATCATCCTCTAATAAATAATTTTAATTATTTAAGGGAACGTTTTGTTATGTTTTAACTGTACCGCACATTAAAAAAACAAATTACCTGATTCAGTCAATAAAATTTTAGCATATTCAGGGCTTGCGATACTTACTGAGCCGAAGTAACTCTATAAAAGTAAATAAATATATATTTTTTAATAAATAAGAGAAATTAAGATAAAAATGGGTGACATTGATATTTACAAAATAAATTCCATGGTCTCCTGAACGTCTTTGAATTAAATCCTCAATTTCATCATAGTTTTTTTGTTGTAAATTGGCCCACAATATTTCTAATGTAGAAACATTTGGAATACTCTCAAGTCCTTCAGGTTTTTTATTAATTTTACGAATGAAATTAATAACAACAATCAAGATAATAACGAAAAATATTGATATAAACATTTTTTTGTTTAAAAGTACATGCTGTAGGTACTGTACAGACAGTATATTTATATAATTACTTGTTACATGAAACATTATAGGCCCAATTTAGTAAGGTATTTTGGTCTTTCGAGATTTACGAATTATAAAATTCGGAAGGTTTTATCTAACCTGAATGCAAAATTATCATGCACTTGATTATGCCTACGGCACCCCATAGAAAATTTAAAATACACATGACGAACTATATTAGTTCCCTTAATTTGTATAAGCATTGTATTAGAAATTTCTCTTTTTAGCTAAGGGGTGAAAATTATTTTAATTAATGATCGACAAGTGATGCGACATTTCCGATGGCTGTTAATTTCGCAAATATATCGTTTTTTATTAAGGAGGTGATGCTTTTTGATTAAAGAAGTGGGTTGTACAAACTATTGTTGAAAAAAATGTATCGTTTTTGATTATTGAAAAAAATGTATCATTTTTGATTATTCGGTAGTGTCACATGGCATGCGCAGTGCATGCGCTAATTGCGCTATGTACTGTACTACAGTACTATTATTTTTCGCGTTTAACGGATAATCGATGAATTTATGAATTAAACTACCGCTATTTTCCATTTTTCATATTATTTACTCAACCTTTATTAAAATTAAATAATTAATGAAGTACTTTTACTAATAGCAACTCTTTACAATTAATTTAATATATGAAAATTGCTAAGCTTGTAAATATCAATACATATATATATTTAGACAAATTAATATTATTTTGCTATAATATATAATTTATATCTAAGATTCTTTTTATGTCCATAAATTAATACTTTATTATGTAATTTTTACAAAGTTATTATTAGTTAACTTTTTGAAAAACTGAAATTTTAAAAACACCAGATTTTATTAATGAAACCGCCTTTGTCGTATTAAGTAATTCGATTCTCCATAAAATTTTACATATATTCGAGCAATTAAAATAATATTTATTCTCCATTAATAAGTTGCATCTGGAGGTTGAAACTAAAAAAAATGAAAAAAGTTGGCGTAATGGAAATTTTTTATACAATTATTATATTATTAAAAAAATTATTAAAATAGATAGAGAAAAGTTCAAAAAATAAAAGTTTATTAAGGTTCATAGTATATTATCTAGAAAAAAAATCATGTTATATTAGAACTATTTATTGATTATAATATGTTTTAATTAGCAAAAAACAAGTCAGCCAAAAAAACCTGACATTTCCGCTGACTGGTATGTATTTATAACGTAACACTTTGTTGAATCAGATTTTGCGAAAGTTTTGGAACTGGTATCTGAGAGCACAGCATGTGATTTCGAATTCACATCGATAACTTGCAGTTAGATTCTAATTAGCTGATAATAAATGCATTTCATGACGTTATGTTAACAAAAACTTTGCTTTTTTTAGAAACCATATTAATAAGAATGTTGTGAAAACATTTCTTTGATAGCAAAAATTAAATAAAATAAAAAAATAGTTTTCACCGGTCAAAATGGTGCAATCGGCTGGAAATCGGATGTCCGATTTTAGGTCGATTTTGGGTCGATTTTGGGTTAAAAGTTCCGAATTTAAAAAGTTCCGATTGGCAGCAAATCGGAATACAAATTCGGAACTAAATCATTACAAATCAACATTCTGAATTAATTCCGATTTAACAAAATCAACATTACGATTTAGCAAATTGATATTACAGATTTTGAAATATTTTTAATATTTTTATTAAAATCATATTTTGTAAAAAATGATACAAATTAGCAAATTAAACCCACCAAAACCCAAAAACCTACCAAAAAACTCATCCAAAACCCTCCAAAAAACCCTATTAAAAATCTACAAAAAACCCTGCCAAAATCCACCAAAAATCCCTATGCAGTTTTTTTTGCACCGATCCACCTCATATCCACCCATAAAAGCCGAAACCTACAAAATTAAAGAAAGAAATGTTAGAATGTCTCTTATAGATAATTTCGAAACTTCCCTATAAACATTCATCTACTGATTACTCACGCCTAAAGAAGCCGAAACCTATAAAATTAAAGAAAGAAACTTAACGTGATCATGGTTAGAACGTTTCTTAAAAATAATTTAAAAACCCCCTAACACTTACCTGCTGATTATCCATGCCGAAGCAGTTTCCTATAAAAAAGAAATGAAAGAAACGTTAAAACCGTTTTTTTTTTAAAAAAAAAGTTTCGAAATTATTTTTGAAACTCACTTTGGATTCTGGATTCCACGCCGGAGCCGATTTCCTACAAAAGTGAAATAAAAAAAAAACGTTAGAAACGTTAGTTTAAAGTTTTCTGAATTAAATCTCGAAACTTACCATGGAATTCGGTATATTAGGAGCCGATTTCCTACAAAAGTCATAAAAAAAGTTAAGATACGTTTTTTAAAGTTTTCGAAAAAATAACTTCGGAAACTTACCTGGAATTCTGGTATCCAAGATGGGCCAGTTTCCTTATCTTCAGTAGACTTCCGGTATCTACGTTATAGCCGGTTTCCGACAAAAACAATTATAAAAAATGTTAGTATACGTTTTTATTAAAAGTTTTCGAAGTCCAACTTCGAAAACTCACCGGATTCCTTCCTTATTGGGCCGATTTCTACAAAATCATAATAAAAAAACGTTAAAACCGTTTTTTCTTTAAGCTTCAAAAATTAGTTTCGAAACTTACCTTGGAATTCGGCTATCCACATCGGAGCGATTCCTACAAAAAAAAATAAAAAAAAACATTAGAAACGTTTTTTTTTAAAGGTTTTGAAGATTATTTTCGAAACTTACCTTGGAATTTGGCCATCCACTTTGGAGCCGATTCCTACAAAAAAGAAATAAAAAAAAGTTAGAAACGTTTTTTTTAAAGGTTTCGAAGATTATTTTCGAAACTTACCTTGGAATTCGGCTATCCACTTTGGAGCCGATTCCCTAATAAAAAAGATAAAAAAAAATGTTTCCGAAGTAAAGGAAACTTCAGAAACTTTCGGAATAAAAAAGATAAAAAAAAGTTTTTTTAGTGAAAGTTAAAAAAAAGCTTAAATTCGGATAGCTTATTTTTAACATTAAAATGGAAATGATCACATCAGTATCAATCGGGGACTGTATACACGATTAATCCTCCTGTTTTTCGAAATACTGTACCCCTGAACCCGTTGCCTTTTCATCGCTGGTTCCTTCTCAACATCTATCCTATCCTTTAATAATTCAACAATAACGTCCATTACCCGCTTCACGTTTTTACGCAACTCCTTTTCTTCCTCTTATTCGCAAATAGAGATTGAAATCGGGATATATCACACAAGTAAAATTTAACTAATTCGGTATGAAAAGTAAGGGGAAAAGAAATAAAAAAGGATAAGAGTTGGTTGCGAAAAGAAAAGCGGATCACCACTATACTATAGATTGATAAATGTCCGATCATAATAATAATTTCGGGAAAATCCAAGTTGGGTAAAATCAGTGGATAGCGATACCTAATTTGGCTTGGGAAAAATCTGCGTAAACTTTATAAATTCACAAAATTATTCTAAATTATAGTTTCTTTTTACCGCAAATTTTTGTTCAAAATGACTGTTAATATTAAAGAAACTTATAATGTCAGGCCAACTCAACCAACACAACATTCACCAATAATTCTATCTAATCATGATTTAGTACTTCCAATGGTTTACATGTTTGCTCATCATTTTTACAAGAATGTTGATAACAAAAATGATTTTATGGATCCTAGTAAACTACGTGATTCATTGGGAGATATTTTATCTGATTATTATCCATTGGCTGGTCGTTTAAAAAAAGAAATTGATGGTAAATTAAGCATTGCATGTTGTGATCAAGGTATTCCATTTATCATAGCCAAAAGCCCAGATATTACAATTCAACAACTTGAAGAAAAAAAATGGCAGCCTTCTTCAATTCCAGATCATCTTGTACCTGATTTACCTGTAACTCATGGATTAATATCACTTCCTTTGGATGTGCCATTACTTATGGTACAACATACCACATTAGCTGATGGATCTGTTGTTTTAGGAACGGTCATGCATCATACAATTGCAGATGGTATCTCATTATTTTGTTTTTTAGATAATTGGGGACGTAAGGCTCGTCAAGAACCAATCATTCCTCCTGTACATGACCGTTCTTTACTAAAGGCTAGTGGTAACCCACCAACTCATGAGCATCCTGAATTCAAGCTGTTTAAACTTCCGACTGAGGCTTCTCAAGCGATGCCACCGATGCCACCGATGATAACAAAATTATTTCATATTAATAGAGATAATTTAAAAAAATTATGCAATGTTTATTCTGGTGAACATAATTTGGTTTCAGCTAATGATGCACTTGTAGCTCACCTTTGGAGATTGGTAACTAGAGCACGTGGAATTCCTTTAGATGCAGAAGTTATTTGTGCATTTCCTTGTGATGGAAGAAAAAGACTCAAACCATTCTTTCCACCAAATTATTTTGGTAATTGTATCTTGTAAGTTAACTGATATGTCTTATCTTAAATCGCTGATAAATTTTGATATTTATATTCCTGATATTTCCTAGAAATACGGTACTAAAAATGCTTGTTTCTGAGTTGATAAATGGATCTCAACCAAATCTTGCACTTCAAATACGAAAAGCAATTGATAAAGTAAATGACTCAAAAATAAGATCCTCAATTGATTGGATTGAGCAACAACCAAATAAAAGTGAAATTAAATTAAATTGTAATTACTATTGTGGCAAAGATCTTGTCTTGACCAATTGGTCTAAATTTTCATTATATGATTTAGATTTTGGTTATGGAACTCCATTAAGATTTAGCTTGAGAAGAGGAAGAAATTTGGATGGAATAGTTATCCTACTTGGAACTAAATATGATGATGGAATACAAGCTTATACAAGCTTAATTATTGAACACATGCAAAAATTAGAGCAAGATCCTGAATTTAAAGAGTTCTTTCAAATTTCTTAAGTAGATTTTGTAGGTTTTCTTAAACAATACATGTGTCATGTAATTCTTAAATTTGTAAAAATTAAAGAGATTAAATTATTAAAAAATTATTGCTTTTGTGTTTTTTTACCAGTGAGACAAATAATTCCACTATGAGTTAATATTATGAACATTACAGTATTAGTTTTTGCGCTAGTAAATAACATTGAGAGAGCACCCTTTAACTAATCATACTCATTTTTTGAAATTGCTGACTCAGAAGAACTTTTCCACGTATCTTAAATCATACTTAAGAATTTATTCCTGTAAATATTATAATATTAATAATCAAAAATTTTTTATATTTTATTAAAATGCTCTCATAATCTTTTATTTCCTCTAAATTAACCACTCCAATTGTTCAATCTTTAATTACAACTGCTCTATAAATTGTACATAATGGTATTTTACTAATCTTTTTACATTGGTATGAACTTTATTCCAATCTAAATTATGAATTTTTTGAAAATAAACACCCCTATAAAAAAGAATTGTCCAGAAAATATCTACAAAATGTCCGGAAAATGTCCTGGTATATTTGAGCGTGTCCAGGAAATAACCATTTTTCGTCCTAAAAAATAATCACATCATCTGTTCATAATTTTTTAAATGTCCAGAATATGTACAGAAAATTACTAATTGTCCGGAATATGTATAGAATTTTTTTTTAAAAAAAAATTAATAATTTTCTAATGCAGAAAATGTCTGAAATATGTATGGAATTTTTTTTAAAAAAAAATTAATAATTTTCTAATGCGGAAAATGTTTGGAATATATATATAATTTTTTTTAAAAAAAATTAATAATTTTCTAATGTGGAAAATGTCCGGAATATGTATGGAATTTTTTTTTAAAAAAAATTAATAATTTTCTTCTAATACGGAAAATGTCCGGAATATGTATAGAATATTTTTTAAAAAAATTGATTCGCTATGGATTGCATTCAAATATAAATCACATACAATAGCCAAAATGTATTTAAATACCTTACACAAGTAATTATACAATTGATAAATTAAATTAATTAAATTTGTACCAAAAGTCTGTAATCCCAACAAGCAAAATTGATTCCTTGCAGGTGAACAAGAATTATAAACCCATGTAATTCCATCATTGCACTGACGCCAAAGTTTCACGTAATCATCTTTCTTTTTTTTGTGATGCACAACAAATACGAGTAGTTTCTAAGTACATAAGTTTCTATTAATACAATTAAAAAAATGGTTATAATTGCCAATAAATGTTAATTGTTAATAAATACTTACACGGTAAATATGTGTTGTCATGATCAATTCCACTTAAAAAAGCACGAAGCAAGGGATTTATTACATCTGAGAAATATGAACCTTCGTTCAATTTTTTGGTAAATTTATGATTTGAATAAGTACGGTTGTTCCATACTTCTTTACTAAAAATAATTAGCGCTAAATTAAATTAATCAAATTATAGTAAATTAATAAAAAAATTCACTTACAGCACTAGCAAAATATTATCAACGACTTGTTTCTGTTTAGAAGGAACCTCCTTCCATTTTGAATCATGCAAAAATTTCACAGGAACTGGTGAAAAATTAATACTATGAAAGAACTCATTTGAAGCATAATACATTTTGTATTTATTTCATCTCTAATTTCGGGAAGATAAAGCCTTTTGGCTCCTAATTGTAGTGCAATAATAAAATTAATTCATTCATTATGTACAGTGAAAGATCGCAAATGATAAGACAATACTAAAAAAATATACAGATAATTGCTGCAGTGATATCTCGTCTAAGGGTTTTATTAGATTCGAATTCTCATCAAGCACAAGGCTGGCTACAGGGTCCTTCCAACTAGGGATTGGAATCGATTCCCATTATTAGAATCGATTCTAAAATCGATTAATCATGATTAATCGTTTCGCAAATACCGATTTTTTTTTATACTATTTATAATAGGTATGTTTAAACACATATCACGTGATTACAAAAAATTACAGTGATTGACGAACAAATTTCCTTTTTCGGAAATTTGTACAACCTTGTGCGATAGCAACTTGAATTTTATTGGGAGATAAAATTTCCTTTTTAGGAAGTTTGTGTTCTGTCACGTGATTCGCGGGCGGAATTATGAATTTGGCCAAAATTAACTATTATGAACAAATAATAATTTACGGTCAAATTAATGAAACTGCGCCACAATAAGTAGATTCGATTTTTATTCGAGATTCGATTTAAAATCGATTCTTATCGATTTTCGATAGTTTCGATTTTAATCGAATCTTTTCCAATCTCTACTTCCAACTAAGTTCCTCAATATTAATAAGAGATAATTTATCTAAAATAGAGTCGCATAATTCTACATCTTCGTCTGATTCAGGTGACTTCAATCAACAATCAATTACTTACGTTAAATTAAATAAATTAACAATGTTTTTATAGATAGCAATTGGACTTTCGTCATCACTACTGGAACTCTAAAAACGTTTGAAATCTCATTATTATATAAATTTACAAAGTTAAACAACTGCAATAAATAGATAAATACCTTATAATGTTCAAAAGCACTGATTTCATTTAAGCTTTGTACAGAATCATATACTTGTTTTAACTTAAAATAACAATACTATTAATTTCTTTAAAATTTTATGAAATTTAATTTAAAGATCTATATCAACTAATTAATTATTCTCAATTGTAAATATTTATAACATTCTTTTAATAATTATTAAAATTCAAAATAAACTTTTTCAATAAAACTCTATTCAGACCTCAAATACACAAAAAATATTCAATGCTCGTCAAAACTATCATCAAAATATCAATTATCAAGTTTTATTCAAAATACATTTTATCAATGATACTCTATTCAGACCTCAAATACAAAATTAATATACTATTTGGTCGTCAAAAGCCATCATTCAAATCATCATCGAATACAAACTAATCATGGTTACAATATATTTTCATGAAGTATAAACGCTTTATACACTTTACACTCATGATCATGGTCTTTTATCTTTAATAAGGCCAGTCTACTGCTTTCTTTGCTTCATAAATTATAAAATCAAAACTTGGAAATTCTCCTTGAAGGGACTGAATGATGCGGAAAACAATTGTTGAAGGTGTAATTATATAAGTATTCGCAGAAATTCAATTACCTTCATAATATTAAAAAAACGTTTTTTATAAATTATAAAGTTACACAATCCTAAGTCATGTGGTATAATTTTCACATCACACGTCCAATCGTTTAATTTTAAACGTGAAAATTAAAATTTGTTGTAAGAAATCAAAATTTGGTTGAAGAAATGACTAAAGCATTTGAAAATCTATCATTATATGGTGGCTATCATCTATAAACGACAAAAATATGGTGTCTTCAAACTTTTATAAATCATAAATTAGAGTGACATTTGATAAATGTGCTAGAAATAACAAAAATTAAATTTCAAAAAAATCGTACATAATAAATATTACTTTTTAATTTATCAAACTGTAAATTTTTAACCTATTTATAACATAATATAGCTGGATTTTAGCCATGAACATTTGCCTCACTACTTCTGCTATGACTGAAGTTTGAAATGAATAAGACAAACCCTGCACAAGGTACTAGCCAATTGGTTAATTATTAGTCGATCATAGACTTATTTAGTAATTGTATGACGTGATGGAAAGTATGAGTCACATGATACAGATTAAAGTTTAGCCCACAAACCTTTTTAACTGTTAGTTTCTTTTTTATTTAAATAATAAATCAATGAAGATTTATATAACATTTAGATTCCATTTATCTTACGAAGCGTAAACTTTATTAACGTGTACATTCATCCGCGTTTGGCAATACGACATATCAATAAATGGACCTAAATGTACAATAAATACTAAAATCATTGCGAAAAGAGAAATATTTTTAATGTTTGTTATTAAATCATTAAAAATTTTTAATTGTGGAAAACTCTTTAAAAGCTACTTTAATAGAATCTTGTTTCATATCCATGATTTAAATTATCCTCCGATTTTTTCTTTCTACATAATGCAACAAACCTTTCCCCTTAATACACACCATACACATGGTTTATTGTTCTTATTGTTCTCCGATTCTTTTCCGTTTCTTTATTTTCTTCATTAATTTCTAAAAAAAATTTCAATATCATTTTCTTTCATTATAAATAAACCAAAAATATTTACTTTCATATTTATTATACCATTCCCCTTATCTATCCCTCGTTCTTTGTCCCCAATACATAAAATTAAAGAAAAATAAATATATCCTCTTAATGCGTATTCGTAAAAGGATTTTCAATCTATGTAAATTGAAAAATTTCAACTAAATAAACATAAATTATATATATACCAGCATTTCAGAAGATTAGGCTCTACCTAAGTAAAACTTTTTAAATCAGTATTTATATTTTTTTAGTATTGATAAATTGTCACAAGTACTAGTGCCCAAATGGTTGTGAACAAAATAATCATGTTTATAAAAAAGTAAATCTAATGTTTCCATAAAATGTTAGCTTTTAAAAGATGATGATTTCTACCAAATTTGTAGATTTATACGTCTAATAAAATAAAAAACTATCGTGAATTTTTACAAGCATCTGAAAAGATATGTTTAAAATTATCATCTATATTTCAATGTCTTATTGAATTGTCTGGTTTCTATATTTGTAAAATGTTTAATTTAGTTAATTAGTTTATTTAATTGATTCGTTTAATTCAACACCCTAATCCTCATTCTGATACTTATTATTTATATTTTAATTAACGCTAATTATTGAGCGATTATTTGCATAATTCATTCAAGATTCAGGTGGTTTATATTTATTCACTGAATAACTTCTGATTAAATTTTTTTGAATTCTGTAAAGTTCATTATAACTGTTTCAAATTATCAAAGCTATTAATCAAATTGCAGTTTTATGAAAGGGATTTATTTATTTTTGATGCAGTTAGTCAGATTATTAATGAATGACAATTCAATTGACATTTTCTGACTCGAATTAAATTTTGTCTTGTTATTTAATTGAGTATCTAATTACATTTAAAGCTCAAAATTTAGTTGTCACAGAATTGCCTTAATTTATAAGTTACTTAAAATACACAATACTTATTATAGTTTACTCAAAATCTCAAATCAATTCAACCTAAAATGTATTATTTTAACTTAGAATATTTATTGTTTAATACGTCGTTGAATTACATTGTCGAAGTAAATGATTGTATACAAACTAGATATATTAATTCCGGTATGTAGAATTAGCAAACAATTTAATTCACCGTGATAATGGCAAAGAAACTCTACGACCAAAAACTAATTTAATTCCTGTAGTAATAAACTTACATTCTATTGATACACAGATTTTTGCTGAAACTTTCAAATCTGGCACAATGTTTTAACAATATCTTTTTAACATCTTTGCGGTAATGTTACAATTTTTTAAATGGTATCGTAATAATATAGTTATGATAATCTTAACGATAATTTTTCAACATCTCCGTGGCATTAGGTTTGATATCGTTCTGATATCATTCCGATTTTGTAGTCCCGATATCGTGAGTATGCTATAAAAATATCGTTAAGATTATCATAACTATATTATCATGATACCATTTAAAAAATCGTGACGTTGCTGCAAAGATGTTAAAAAGATATCGTTAAGATTATTATAATTATCATAGTTATATCGCCATGATATCATTCATTAAAAATTGTAACATTATTGATAAGATATCGAAACTGTTATTATTATTATAACTATATTGTCACGATATCAATTAAAAAATCGTAATGTTATTACAAAAATGTTAAAACAATTTTATTTATTAATAAAATACATCATATTAATATGTAATTATAATAGTCAACATAAAACAACAAAAGCAACGTAATAATCACGCCTAGTAATATTAACATTATTACACCGATTAGTCTCGCCTAATATGATATGAAATCAAAGATGTAATGTACTGTGAGCATCATGATCAAGATAAAAACAACATTAAATAATTTTTAAATTATTGTACCTGATACTAAATTACTTAGGCGCATCACCATGGTACTAAATTACTTAGGAGCATCACAACATGGTGATATCGTTACTACACTGATTAGTTTCGCCTGAACTTCGTTTCGAAATTACAACGCAAATTTCTGTGAAATTAAGGATACAAAACGCATTATGGTTAAGATAAAATTAAAGATGCAAACATTGTACCTGGTAAATTAGTTGGACAACGCAAATTTCTGTAAAATTATTAAAATTATGTACCTGGTAAATTAGTTGGACAACGCAAATTTCTGTAAAATTAAAGATATAATTGTGTATTTGTAAATATAAAACAACGTTATAAAATTAAACATATTAAAATCGTCGTACTCGAGGTAAATACTGTTAAATTACTTAGGCGCATCACAATGCGGCGATATCACTGCAATATTGTTACTACCTACACTGATTAGTTTTGTCTTACGTTATACTGAACTTCGTTTTGGAATTACAACGCAAATTTCTGTGAAATTAAGGATACAATATGTACCTTGTAAATTACTTAATTGCTAATTCGGTTAAGATCGGCAGTGTCTTACTATGTAAAATCGGGGCAAAAAAAGAAAATAATTATCTCTTGATCCAATGATCCAATTTCAATGAACTTTTTTTTGTTTTATAGATCTTGATTTCCTCAATAAAATAAAAAATTTATTGAAATTGAAATACTAAATTATAAGAAAATCGTGAAAAAGTATTTCATATTATTATTATGACTAAATTTTAGTAAATCATAAAAAAAGAATTGATTCCTAATTCAGTGATCCAATTTCAATAATTTTTTTTTGTCTTTTAGGTCTTAACCTCTTCTTCACAATAAAAAAAAGTTTGTCAATATTGGACTGCTAGATCGGAAGATAATCACAAAGATATATTTTGCCATATCATAATCTAAAAATCGTCTGGCAAAATATGTTTTCGCAATTATCTCACGATCTAGAGGCCCAATTTTGACAAAATTTTTTTATTATGTAGAGATTATTGAGATCTAAATAACAAAAAAAAGTTTATCGAAATTGGATCACTGAATCAGGAGATAATTGTCTGCTTTGTTATTAATGGAATCTGATCGTTGTCAGTAAAATATGTTTTTGTGATTATCTCACAACCTAATGGTCCAATTTCAATGAAATTATTTTTATTTTATAAAGGTAATCCAGACTTACAGAACAAAAAAAAGTTCATCAAAATTGGATTATTAGATCATATGATAATTATTTTTATTATTTGCACCAATTTCCCCAATTTTACATAGTAGGACACTGCTGATCTTAACCGAATTAGCAATTAAGCGCATTATGGTTAAGATAAAAATTAAAGGTGCAAACATTGTACCTGGTAAATTAGTTGGACAATGCAAATTTCTGCAAAATTAAAGATATAATTGTGTATTTGTAAACATAAAAATAACGTTATAAAATTAAATATATTAAAATCGTCATACCTGGTAAATACTGTTAAATTACTTAGGTGCATCACGATGCGGCAATATCGTTACTACACTGATTAGTTTCGCCTTATGTTATACTGAACTTTGTTTTGGAATTACAAGGCAAATTTCTGTGAAATTAAGGATACAACAATCATCGTGTCTGGTGGTAAATTACTTAAGGATATCACAACATGGCGATATCATTTACGACGCCAATTAGTTTCATCTGAAAATACAATTAATCATATCTGGTAAATACATCTCTTTCTCCAGATGGTCAATATTCAACCAGCGATACCATTACAATATCATGGAGTAGTTATGCTTAACATTATCGAATTTTGCTACAAATATTATATTAAAAAAAAATAATAATAAATATACCAAGAATTTCCGTGAAGTATTAAGAAAATATTTTCTGGTAAAATAATAATATCTACCGGTAAAAGATATCTCCAGGTATAAAACAATATTTTAAAATATCAAATTTGAACATCAGTGAAAGAAAATACAATTGGAATTGTTACAAAATGGCCATAGCTATAATTTTGTTCGCAGCTGTCAAATAAACTTCATTTTTCAGTGTTGAAATTATACCAGAATTAAAAAAGGAATAAACATGATATTATTTATACATGATATTATTTATTTGTTTTTAACGTGAAAAACGTATTTCATGAAGTGGAGAAAAGTGTAGACTGTAAAGGTGTGATAGTTGTCGTATCACTCGAGTTGTGAATGTTTTAAATCTAACAAACAAAAACGATGATTGGATGGATAATCAATACAAAATCATGTGATAGGAGATTAGCATGAATACGAAAATCAATGCTATATTTTTTCTCCTCTCCTCTTTAGACGGTGAATCTGAGCCTATTGCTACGACCACATACTTTTTAAGTGGAAATTCATGTGAGTTGATGGATTTCATTGTGTTCTTCAAGAGTTCAAGTGGCTTGGTCATTCGATCATATATTTTTGAACTTTAAAATTAAGCGGACATTTATAAACTTTAAAAATTAAGCAATATCAAGAAAAATTCTCAAGAATTTTTCTTAAGAATGTGACTTTAATTTATTAATCGGAATTAAAATAAGCGGTATCACATTTTTAAACTTTAAAAATTAAGCAGTATTAAGAAAAAATCACTTTAATTTATTAATTGGAATTAAAATAAGCGGTATCACATAATTAAACTTTAAAAATTAAGCAGTATTAAGAAAAATTCTTGCGAATTTTTCTTAAGAACGTGACTTTAATTTATTAATTGGAATTAAAATAAGCGGTATCACATAATTAAACTTTAAAAATTAAGCAGTATTAAGAAAAAATCTAGCAAATTTTTCTTAAGAACGTGATTTTAATTTATTAATCAGAATTAAAATAAGCGGTATCACATTTTTAAACTTTAAAAATTAAGCAGTATTAAGAAAAATTCTTGCGAATTTTTCTTAAGAACGTGACTTTAATTTATTAATTGGAATTAAAATAAGCGGTATCACATAATTAAACTTTAAAAATTAAGCAGTATTAAGAAAAATTCGCAAGAATTTTTCTTAAGAACGTGACTTTAATTTATTAATCAGAATTAAAATAAGTGGTATCACATTTTTAAACTTTAAAAATTAAGCAGCATTAAGAAAAATTCTTGCGAATTTTTCTTAAGAATATGACTTAATTTATTAATCGGAATTAAAATAAGCGGTATCACATTTAAACTTTAAAAATTAAGCAGTATTAAGAAAAATTCGCATATCTCCATTAAACTTAAACAGTATTAAGAAAATTCTCGCGATATCACAAAAATTAAATAGTACCAAGAAAATTCTTTATTAATCTGTCTTTTTGAACTTTAAAGAATCACCAAGTAACAATTCGAACACACGTTTTTCCTTGTCTATTTTAAATCAACAAGAATGAAACATCAAATATTATACTACAATAAAGCTATATGGCCGTAAAATAATAATTGTTTTTTATCTATAATCCACTTTTCGTGTCATAAACAAAGTGAACTTTTTGTATGCGGTCAATTATTGATATTGGAAAGATTCTTCTTTAGCGCATGTCTTGAATTGACTGAATATGATAAAGAGGACATTTCAATACATTATGAATTCTATTAGTATCATCGAACCAATCAATAGTAATAAAGACATAATATTTGCCATTATTGCCTTTGTATTTGAAGATTCCCTTTATAATTGCATAACATTCACCATTGTTTTCTTTGTGTATTGTTACAATATCGCCAATATGAAGATGAACTTTGGAGAAGATGCCATCACTTTCTTCTATTGTGTATGTTGCCAATTCATACCAGCCCATTTGAGAATATACAAGAGCTGAATTTAGTCCAATATCTACAAATGAAAAAAGCAACTCAGATTTGAAATTTGGCAAATTTTTCATGATATTTTTACGATCCTACTGGGATAAGAGCCTCTTTAAAATAATATTTGTAATAAAATCCACTGGGGATGAAATTACTGTATAAAATAAAATACATAAGTAAATAATTAAGGAAATATTTACTATAAAATTATAATACGAACCATCTATATCTTCATTCAATTCTTGTTCATTCGATACCTTATCTTCAGTAATGTACCAATTAGTCAATAAATTTCTAAAATTTGACTGCATAGTAGCGAATCCTCTACAAGGTTGTGATAATCTTTGATCTGCACCTTTGTCTACTAAATGACAAATTGCAAGAAGTGTAGTATACCGTTTTAACAAGTCCAGTTCGATATTCTTGCAATTTGTTCATGGTACTATTGCTTTGAATATCCGATACACCATCTCCTTGATGCTAACTTGAGTGTTTATAAGGGTACCATAAGTTTTTGCATGCATTGGCAAGTGTACATTGATATGCAGATTTGGCAAGTTAGCAAATTCAGGGAAAACCTAAAAGTCACATTATTATTAAAATAAATATTTTATAAAAAAAATTACATAGCAATTATGAATAATTAATTGTGTACCTTTGGAAGAATTATCATTTCTTCTCTAAGGCATTTTTGCAATTCGTCATACGAATCTAATGTAAACTTGCTTTCAAAAACCATCCTCATTGTTTTTGCTACATGTACCCAACAAGAAATTATTGCATTTTTTACTGTACTCATGCGCAAAGTGTCAATTCGTTGCATAATGATCTTCGATTCATTCTCCTTCAAGCTTGATACTTTTAAAAAATTATTTAGTATAAAAGGCATTATCATGGCAAGCCGAAGATAGTCAGACATCATAAAACTAGCATGGTGGCTAATTGGATTCGGCAAATGAGGCTATTTCTTTGGTTTCTCAAAGCTTTTTCAGGCTTTGATAAACTCGTTCTCTCCTTCTTGTGAAAATAATTCACATCTGTAAAAATTAGAAAAAAAAGTTCATTACATATAGTACATAATTAATATTAATTAAACTCTATCGCTATAATCATACGTTAATTTAAGAAGTCGTCCAATCTTCCTAGCAGTTGCATGATATACATCTTGGGGTGTTTGTAAATGCCTTTCTCTTAGCAACCTATCCAAAATGTTAGGCTTTGCTCTTAATCCATACTGAATACAAAGTTGATTTTGCCTTGTGGTAGTAGATTCATCTGATATCTCTTTAAATTGAATGTCGGTAGTGTGATGATACCTTGATGTTGCTGGTATATCTTGATAGAGGTTGGTAAGTGATTCTCGAGAGACTGTACAAGTGCGACAACCTTTATTGGCATTATGTCGTAATACACCAGCTATATCATTTAATCATTTCCCTGTGATAAATCAGCGGTTACAACATCCAAACCGGCTATTACCCAAGAATTTTTCCCATTCACTTTCATTAATTTTCCTTGTTCGAATTCTTTCATTTCAGAAACGAATGGTAACATGAATTCGTTGAAGTTACCACCAAAAGGAACAAATCCGAGAACAAAATGATTTTTGAGCAACTTCCTTTGATGAGCAGGCATATTTCCAAACTGCACATAAACACCACCTAATGAGTGATAAACGTTCCTAAATGTTCTAAAATCATCATAATATATATCTAAAAACAGCTTGTAAACTTTCATGGTTGAAGATGGTGGCTGCATTATGGAAACATATTCTGAAGGATGTTGATATGAGAGTGTTGCGTCACGAATGTGCCAGTGTGCATGATGTTTATAAAGTATTTTGGTAATTCGTAGCGTATCTTCGGTGACCTTTTCAGAGATTTGGGATGTTGTTATTGTTAAGAATGGTTCATCTTGCAGCCAAACTTCTCTGGAAAGAGAACGATTTTGTCCTAATTCTCGTTTGAAAGTTCCAGGCAAGTCATTATAATCCAGAACTTTTTGGATTCTCAACCGATATTGATCCCCTTCATTTAATACTATCGCTCTTAATCAGCCAAGTTTTTGCTCATTATCATTATAGTCATAATAGTAAACAAAATTACCACATTTGTATATTTCTATTAGATGGTATATATATCAAAAAAAATATTAGCTTTGTGCTTTTATTTATCAGGGCTTTTGTAACTTTTGTATTCAATGTACTAAAATAATAAAATATAATTACCTTCTGATATCATTAATTGTTCTTTACCAAAAAGAAGTGACTCTGCCCATAAGGTACCATGCCAGTACTCTGATTTTATTTTTGAATCAACATCAGGACCAAAATACATTTTCTTGACCAATGATGGATTGTTAAGAACATTCCAAATAATATCACTTATTGAAAGTTGATACGCCATCTTTGAATCCCTAGAAGTTGAGGGTGTTTTTTTTAATGAGATTAAGATAGATTTTGCTGATATTGAGGGAAGAGGAAGTCGTCCCCTCTATGTTCGAAATCTCCAGATATTCTTTACAATATGCATCTCTATTAAATTCTGGTCTCATGATAATGTCAACGAGATCTTCGTATGCACTTGTTGAAATATTGTGCTTGTGAATCCAACAAAATAAGGTGGCAGTGGTTAAATCTTGGAAATATGGTGCGAAATCACCATCAAAAGATGGTAACTTATCTTCAGCCAATGCTGCATCAACGAATAGCCTTTCTTCTGATGAGGTATCAGTGTCGTCTAAGGAGAATGTTGCATAATCTTTATCACTTTCTGAGGACATTAGATAGTCACTTTCTGATGACATTAAATAATCACTTTCTTCATGTTGCTCTAAATCACTTCGTTATCCTAAATGATCATCGTCGCTTTGTTCAAAGTAATTATCATCGTCTCGTTGTTCCAAATAATCATGATCATCACCATCATTATTATGCTCTTCTCTGTTAACATTACCATCCTCAAAATCTTATAACATTATTTCGATGCTATCATTGTCTGATAATATTACATCTTGTGGTTGGGAAAATCTATTGGGTACTAACCTTCTAAAATTATTACGAATACGAAAAGGTAGTGTAGCAATATTCGCCTTTTGATGTTTATTTCGTAACATGGCTATAGTAATAATAAGGAATAATAAAATGAAATCGTAAATTTAAAGAAATGGTCATGCGCTTTTATACGTATTTGATTCATGATATTTTTTCATCATTCTGTTAATTACTTTTAAATAGTATTTTCAACTATATAAAACATCATGGTCGTAATACATAAACGGAAATTCAGATTAACAAATTTTAGGACAATTAACCAGGAAACTTTATTAATAATGTTAATGGATACATTAGTTCTTTGTATTGACATTGTTCGAATTGAGATATTAATGGTTAGTTCTTTATATTGACATGTTAACGATTGCGTATATAAAGAAATTTATTGAATTGTGACCGTGCGTATGGAAACTTTGTTAGTTATTAGTTCATTGTCCGAATTGAAATGTTAATGGTTAGTTCTTTGTATTGACATGTTAACGATTACGTATATAAAGAAATTTATTGAATTGTGACCGTGTGTATGGAAATTTTGTTAGTTATTAGTTCATTGTCTGAATTGAAATATTAATGGTTAGTTCTTTGTATTGACATGTTTATATAAAGAAATTTATTGAATTGTGACTGTGCATATGGAAACTTTGTTAGTTATTAGTTCATTGTCTGAATTGAGATGTTAATGGTTGTTGCATATAAAAATATTTATTGAATATCATGGCCGTATATATAGACGGAAATTTGGGTTAACAAATTTTTGCAGGAAACTTTATTAATGGTTACATTAGTTCTTTGTCTGAAATGACGCGTTAACGGTTATAAAGAAATTTTATACTAATGGTTACATTATTTCTTTGTCCGGGAATTTTAGACAGTGATCTGAGAAAGTTTAATGAATGTCATGACTGCAGAATATAAACGAAAACTTGGGTCTGGGCAATGATCTACACGTTAACGGTAAGAAACTTTATATGAATAATGGCGTGTTAACATTGCCCGAAATGACGTATTAGTAGTTATAAAGAAATTTTATATTTTAGGTAGTGATCCGAAAATTGACTTATAATGAATGTCGTGATCGCAGAACATAAACGGAAACTTGGGTCTGGGCAATGATTCACGCGTTAACGATAAGAAAACTTTATATGAACAATGACGTGTTAACGTTATTCAAAATGACGTATTAGTGCTTTACTAAAAATGGCCAATTTTTTGAAATATTTTTATAGATCTAAATACAATGGCTTTCAAAACAATTATGCAATTATTTTGTAAAATTTTTAAAATATATCAAGATATATTTGAGGTATTTTTTGAGATTAAAATATTAAAATAATATCAAAATTAATTATATTATAATAATAAAATAATAACAAAAATATTAAAAAATTATTGTGATATTATTTTGAGTTATTTTTATAGACCTAGATACAATATAATTACAAAATAATAACAAAAATATAATAAAAACATTTTGATGTATTAAATGTATTTTTGTGGTATTTTAAAATTATTACAAAATCATTTCAAAAAATTGGCCATTTTTAGTAAAGTGGTTATAAAGAAATTTTATATTTTAGGCAGTGATCCGAAAATTGACTTGTTAACGAAATGAAGTTTAATGAATGTCGTGATCACAGAATTTTTACATTGTCCACGGTAATTAACGAAAATTTTTGGGCAATTATCCAAAAAATTAATGAATTGTTAATGGTTACTGTACATTAGTTCTTTGACTGTAGTATATTAACAGAAATTTTAGAGCAATGATCTGAAAAACCGACGTATTAACAGAAGAAAACTCTTACAAACTTTTCTTAGCAATCATAATTTCAATTTATTTATTAATTAAAAATAAGCAGTATCACATTTAAACTAATTTTTTTAAGCAGTATTAAGAAAAATCTGCGAGAAACTAGTGGGTAGAAGTAAATACTTTACTAAAAATGGCTATTTTTTTGAAATACTATTATAATATTTTTATTATACTTTTGTAATACTGACATTATTTTGTAATGGTTGAAATTGTTTTTATGTATTTTGCAATTAATTACAAATACTATATTGCAAGGGCTAATAAAAGTATTACAAATAATGGTTTTAAAACAATTTAAATAATACATTGCAATGGTATTTGTAATGGATTTATTATCAATAATATAATTAATAAATCGAAATTATTATGAAATTGTATTGCAATATTTATAATATTAATATGAAATTGTATTGCAATAGTTTGTATATCTTAATATGAAATTGTATTGAAATGGTTTATATATCTTAATATGAAATTGTATTGAAATGGTTTATATATCTTAATATGAAATTTTATTGCAATGGTTATATTTTATATGAAATTATATTGAAATGGTTGTAATAATATAAATCCAATCATTATTTTTATAATTGTACTAAACCTTACTACTGAAGACTCCCTCTTTTTGTCACTATAAACAGATGGAAGGAGTAGCAATGACTCTTCCCCTATAGGCATTAATTGGCCTCTACCTGTTTACAGAGAAGGGGCTTTTCGTAAAGTATTAAAATTAATAGATATATATATATGTGTATATGAGTATATACTGTATATACATCTAAAAAAAATATATATATATATAAATTTTTTCGGAAGAAAGCCTCCTATTTATATTAATTTAAGTATCACGTGTATCATGTGATAGTATTAATTAATCTGCAGCTTCAGCTGCGCCTGCTGCGGTATAGCGATAAAAAAATTAAGCTTTTTTTAGCAAAAGCTTAATTTTTTTCTCCCACGACCTTTACTTTCTTTAGCTTTACCCTTTCCCTCTTATCCCTTCTTCCCCTTTCTTTTGCCCTTTCCCCTTCCCTCACTCCTATCCTTCCCCTTCCTTTTCCCCTTCCCCTTCCCCTTCCCCTTCTTCACCGCCGGAATCTTTCAAAAAAAAAAACAAAATGGTAAGTTTCGAAGCATTCGCTTCGAAACTTTTTAAAATTATTTTTTTTTTCTAATTTTTTCTTTTTAGGAAACATTACTAACGTTTCCTATATTTTTTTTGTAGGTTTTTGGCGTGTTCTGTAAGCTTTGACACGTCTAAACTTTTTAAAAAAAATAAAAATATTTTTTTTTAAAATTTTTATAGGACTTTCGGCGGGTTCAACTTGGATTTCGGAAATGGTAAGTTTCGAAGCATTTGCTTCGAAACTTTTTTAAAAATATTTTTTTTAAAAAAAAATGTCTTATAGGAAAACGTTTCTAACGTTTTCTATATTTTTTTTTTGTGTAGGATCTTCGGCATGTTCAACTTCAGGATCTTGTATATGGTAAGCTTCGAAGTGAATCACTTTCACTTCAAAACTTATAAATTTTTTTTTAATTTTTTATTATGAAACGTTCCTAAACGTTTCCTTTATCCTTTTTGTAGGATCGGAGAGTTCAGAACGGATGAACGGTTGGGTAAGTTTCGTAACGTTTCATTTCGTTATGAAACTTAATAATATTTTTTTTATTAGGAAACTCCTACTAATGTTTCCTTTATTCTTTTTTTAGGTGCTGGACGTGTAAGATTTCGGTAGGGGTTTACAGAAAATAAATTTTTTTTTACTTTTAGCAAAACGTTTACTAACGTCTCGTTTTCCCCTTTTTTAGATGGCTTCTGGACGCGTGGAATTTCGGTGAGTTTTTTTTAAAATGCTTATTTTAACACAATGTTAGTAACAAACCGCTTACTAACGTTTTGTTTTTGCATTCTGTAGGTGGTTCTTCGGGTCATTTTTTATTTTGAACTTCTTTTTCTAATGTTTTGGTTTAATAAAATCTTTGTCTTCATTATTTTAACGAAACGTTTCATATTTTTTCATATTTTTATTTTCTAGACGACTATTTCTTCAGATCTTCAGTTCTTTGGGTGCGTAATATTTGAAAGATTTTCGATTTTTTATCTTTTCTTAAGACGGCATGGTTTTCAGACGTGTGGAACGCGTGAGTATTCGGTATTTATTTTTTCTCTTTGATTTATTTATTTTAACGAACTGTAACTAATAGTTCATTTTTTTCTTTTTTTAGGTCGTTAGGTCTTTTGGCTTCTTTGTATAATTTTGGACGTGTAAGGATTTCACTTTTTTTCTTTAATTTATGTATTTCAACGAAAAGTTCTAACAATTCGTTGGATAGTATTTTTCAACTTTCCGAGTTTTTGTTTTCAATGTCATCTCCTTCGGCTTTGATTTCGGCTCTTTGGATATGCTTGATATAGGTAGATGCGCTTTTTTTCTTTGTTAATTTTTTTTATTTAACGAAACAAAACGTTTACTAACGTTTTTTTTCTTTTTTTCTTTTTTTTTATTTTGTAAAAATCCGAACCGAACTTTGAAGAAGTCGAATGCCCTGGCAAGGTTTCATTTCGAAAACATTACTTTTTTAATAATGTGAAGTCATTTTATTAACTTTTTTTATTTTTTTGTAAGAAACCGCTGAAGCACTTTCAAAAAACTTCCTTAAAAAACTGTTTCTTCTTTTTATAGAACCTCTTTAGAGCGGGTGAGCATGTTTTTAACGAAAATTCCAAATTTCCTTTTTTAAAGACAAAGTTATTAACTTTTTATTTATTTATTTATCTTTTTATAGGTCTTCAGCTTTTAATTAATCTTAGGTATATCTCAGAAGAATTCGGAACATAGGAACTTTAACAATTTTTTTTATTCAGCGTCAAATTTTAGATTCATTGTTGATTCTGAGAGAGTATCCAAAAGATTTAGAAAATAGCCCAAGAAATTTTTTACCGACATTTTTCTTTTTTTGTAAGGACTTCCAATATGTTTGAAAGAAAATTTCAAACCACTATTAGAAACGGTTTAGCTTTTAGGAATCCTGCTTTTGGGATGAGTAGATGGTAAGTTTCAAAGTTTTAACTTTGAAATCTTCAACTTTTTAATTAGAAACAATATACTAACTATTTCTTTAACTATTTTGTAGGGTTTGTACTTCAGAGTGGTGGATGCAGTCGCGTGAAAGGCGTATGCAGACCTAAATTGTCTAACTGCAGAACGTGTACCGGGGAAAATACGATCAGCAGATACTTTTGGATTATGAATTTAATTATTGGATCAGGATAAAATTTACTATAGTGTTATCGTATTTGTATAATTGTAATTAACATTTGTAAAACAATTAAAAATTAATTGAAAATCAATTGAAAATATATTACAATTGCATTATAAATTCACTATAAATTCATTATAAATAAATTATAAAGCTATTTTAAAACTATTACAAAAACTATTACTAAATAATTGCAGAACTATTTCACATTATTTGGCAATGAAATTATAAGCCTAGATAACATGCTTTTAATGGTTGACGTAATGCATATGAAATGCATTAAAACCATATAAAAATAATATTATAGCTATATCAAAAGCATTTCAAAAAAATAGCTATTTTTAGCAAAGTAATGTTAAAAGTTCTCAAACAATCATGATTTTAATTTATTAAATTTTAAAAAATAAGCGGTATCACATTTAAACTTTAATTTTAAGCAGCATCAAGAAAAATTCTTGCTAATTTTCTATTAGCAATCGTGATTCGAACAGTATACATAATATTGATATATAAGAACTGCTGATATAGTATACTTTGTAAATATAATGTTTACGTTCATTGATCTTTTTTTTAATGATTAGCTTTATTTGTACCCTAGGGGTCATAATATATTATAGTTCTTTGCTATGCGGAAATTTTGAGAAAATTTAAATAAGTTGATATATTGATGCATTTTTAAGTAAAAGATCAACTTATTCGTAACACAAAATACATGTGATCATCAAACAAATGACTTTATAACGGTTAGTATATAAAAATAATATTATATGATGGATTTTCTCACAGCTGTAATTTCAATATAATCCTTCCATACAATAAATGCTTCCTAAATATAAAATCATTATCCACAAACCACAACATCTTGTTCTTTATCCAATAATCAAGTAAAATTCTTCTCATGGTATTGTTTGAGTCATATTTTTTCGTATGATAAAGTATAGCAAAATCACTTGATATTCCATACCCTAACTTCTCTGATATAGCTTTTTTAAATAAACCGTAAGAACTAGTTCGTGGAATTGTCAAATCAATTTGTTCTTTTCTATATTCTTCTCCCCAAAAGACATTAACTTTTATGTTAATGTTTTTGACAGGACGCCAAGTCTTTTTGTCTGGTGTAATAATATTTGATGTTGAGCATAAGTCATATGAAATTGAATTTGATCAAGATCGTAACTTGGTATTTCCTTGTGAAAGAATTACGGCCATCAGATCATCTTTTGAATATATTTTTTCTTGTTTCATGTGACTTCTTGTTGTAATGAATTCTTTTAGGTTTGTAAATATTAGAGCTCCGAACGAGTCGAGTCAAGTCGAGTTATATGTAAACTTGATTCGACTCGAGTTAAATCGAGTCGAGTCGAGTCGAGTTAAAATTATAAAAATATAAACTCGACTCGATTCGAGTCAAGTTGGCCCGTCAAACCGAATCAAGTCGAGTTGAATTAAATCACGTGATTTTAATTCGCTATGCTGATCATTTCCTTTTTTGGCGATAGCCATTCCACAAAATTCCATTTTTGTAATTTTCAAAAATTTTTCGTCTCGGATTTTGTGTAACATAATTTCCAAAAAAGGAAATTCCATAAATTTGGCCGGAATTATGTTTAATTCGGCTTAACTCGACTCAACTCGATTTTATTAAATTATTAACTCGACTCGAATCGAATCGATTTGATTGTAATTTTCAACTTGACTCAACTTGACTCGACTCGACCAACTCGCGAGTCAACTCGACTCATTTCGGAGCACTAGTAAATATTTAGCTTTGAAAAGATTTTCTTTAGTGATAATTTAATAGACCTTGCCAAATTCTCATTAATTAAAGACTTTATTTTATTAGACATTCTTAAATAGCAAATATAGTCGTGTAAAATTTTTGAAATAATAAAGTTGTAATCAGAAGTAAAGATGATTTATATATGTGCTGAACTGAATAAATTTCTGTAAGAAAATTAACAAATCTCCCGAAAATTCGAACTCCAAATTTCCGTTTGTGTTCTGCGATCACGACATTCATTAAACTTCCTTCCGTTAACAAGTCAATTCTTTATAACCACTAATACGTCATTTCGAATAACGTTAACACGTCATTATTCATATAAAGTTTCTTATCATTAACGCGTGGATCATTGCCCAGACCCAAGTTTCCGTTTATGTTCTGTGGTCACGACATTCATTATAAGTCAATTTTCGGATCACTGCCTAAAATATAAAATTTCTTTATAACCACTAATATGTCATTTCAGATAATGTTAACACGCCATTATTCATATAAAGTTTCTTATCGTTAACGTGTGGATCATTGTCAGAAGTTTCCGTTTATGTTCTACGGTCACGACGTTCATTATAAGTCAATTTTCGGATCACTGCCTAAAATATAAAATTTCTTTATAACCACTAATACGTCATTTCGGACAGCCATTATTCATATAAAGTTTTTGCCCAAAAATTTCCGTTAATTAGAACTAATGTAACCATTGACAAAGTTAGGTCCTAACCAAAAATTTGTTAACCCAGATTTCCGATTATATAAATGTAACCGTTAACATGTAACCATTGATATATATAAAACTTCTTTATAACCATTAACACGTTAATTTGAACAAAGAACTAATGCAACTATTAACCTTTTTCCTGATCAATTGCCAAATTCAAAAATTTGTTAACTCAGATTTCCGTTTATATGTTATTTAATAAATTTCTTTATATGCAACCGTTAAAGTATCAATTCGGATAAGGAACTAATGTAACCATTAATAAATATTTTTCCCAATTTAATTTTAATATTGGGAAAAATCTCTATAAATAAAGATGATGTAGCATTTATTTTTCATCAGGAATCTCTTTTATTCCTATATGTTACCGTTAGCACAGTAGTATCAATACCATCTTGCTTTGTTAACTGTTAGCAAGCACAATATCAATATCACCTTACTTTGTTTATCATGGTTAAACACAGAGGAGATGCTAAAGGCAGGAGTACAGCAGCAAAGAGTACAAAATTGTTCGTACATACAGCCCCGATTCTCAAAAAGACGCCACAAGTTCCAAGATAAATATTACCAATTCACGTAATTATAATAAGGGAAGGAGGGCAAAAGAGAGTGAATATGAACAAGATAATTTGGATAGACAAGACGAAGATGTCGAAGAAGAGGAGAAGGATGATAGATAAGATGATGATCTTGCGAGACTTCTGGGTAAGTAGTATCTTTAAAATTATTTTATTGTTTAATCTGAATGATATTTCTGCGAATTTTATTTAATAAATTATAAATTACTTTGTTATGAATATTTTTCCTCAGAGTAAAATGAAAGAAATATTGAGGGAGAAAAAGAAAAGGAGAGGGGAGAGATAGAGAGGAGGAAGGAGGAAAAGAGAGAAAAAGAGAGAAGAGAGAAGAGAAATAATAATAATAGACAAAATGATCTTGCAAGACTTCTGGGTAAGTTGCAATATTTATTTTATTGTTCAATTAAAATAATATTTATAAATTTATTTTGTTATAATGAATATTTTCTCTTAGAGCAAGAAGAAAGAAATACTGATAAGAGAAGAGAGAAGGAGAGGAGAGGAAATAATAACGGTCAAGAAGAAAATGAAAATGATGAAAATGGTTAAGATTATCTATATAACTATTGTTCATAAAGTCCAAGTATAATTATAAATAATATCATATTTACTGTATAATATATAACCTCTAGAGGACGAAGAAGAAATTCCTTCTCAATTTGGTGCAAAGACCAACTAATTGCAAATTTGCAATTGGTTGGTCTTACATCCAAATGTACTACATCTGGCAAATAAAATGCTTGCGGCCTTGTCGACGCCACCATCATCAAATACGCCTTTGACCACCTTAACATCATCAACTCTATCAGCATCTGACAATAATGTAAAGTCTATTCCTAATTTTAAAATTGATATTGCTACATTATTACATTATTTGATAGTGTATACTGATATTATATTGTGTTCTTTAGGATAAGTATCATCTTATTGATGAGGAAATGAAATGTCTTTTTTTGCGAACTAGAAATCCGCCTGATCATGCGTTTAATAAAATAACGCAAAAAATATTTGGGCATGATGCTTATCAAAGTATGGCAAAGTCAATTAACAAACGTTATCGTAAATCATTCTCTGACTATCAATATCAATTGAAAAACGTGCTTTCGGTGCTAGTAAAAGAATTTCAAGAATTTCAACAAATGGCTGAAAGGTAATCAACATATTTATGTTTATTACATACAATATTTATAGACTACTTAATTTTTTCTATTAAATAAAGTGAATGTAATACAGAAAGGTCAAACCCTACCGACGTTGAAGTAAATAACTTCATATCACGTGAAGTCATTTTAAAAAGAATCTTAAGTCGACATGTTTCGGCAATCGACTTCACGAAGTTATCTGAAACCTCTCTAGAGAAGTTAGTAGAATTTTCCAGAAAAGGTTTCAAGATAGTGTGGTCTGAAACAGATATTAGTATCGTTAGAAAAAAAATTAAAGAATTAGACATCATTACGGAAGGGTTAGAAATTCCTTTTCGTAGCAGAAGAAACATTGCAAGTTCTTTAAAACTATGATTTTTTTCATAATAAATGTAATGTAAAAAGATATATATAGAACATAGCTTCACATGTGCTTACAATATGAATAAAAAAAAGGCAATTCTATTTCGTGATCAAATTTTTTATTGTGAAATACAAGTCCCTTGTGATTTTTAAATTTCAGACTACTTTTATCCAGACAGATATCCGGATTTACACACTTAACAAGACATAATTCATATTCAAGTTGCAAACTTTATAATCTTTGAAGAACTTGAGATGAAAAGAATAAATATGTGTATTATCAGTTGTGACAAAATATTAACCTTAAACAATTACCAATTCGAACACATAATAAAATAATGAATAGCATAAATCAAATAGAACGTTTGAAGAGAAATCAGAGAGAAGCTTATATATGTAACTGTGGTTGGTTCAATATTTTAAAATAAATTCTCAATAGAATTAATATATTAGCAAAATGTCTAAAAATTCTTGTTTAATAAAAAGCTCTAGGAATTAAGGGAAAAGTATTTTATTTGTGTTATCAAAAAATAACGGGTGATAAGGAAGGTACTGGAGATGAATCGACCGAGTATTGTATGACATTAAAATTAATGGTGAAATGACTACATGTATAGTAACAGAATTTTTTTCTCAGAATATATTCTGATTATAATTAAAATCATTTTAATTTTTTTAATTCGCATTAAATTTTGATAAATTCTACATACTAATTTTTCGCGTTATCAGCTTGATAAAGAATTTATTATATGCTGTATACTTAAATATTAGTAATTTTACATTAAAATTTTATAATTAGCATAATACACCCAAAAGAACGTGACTTTAATTTACTAATCAGCATTAAAATAAGCGGTATCACAAAAATTAAGTAGTATTAAGAAAAATTCTCAAGAATTTTTCTTAAGAACGTGATTTAATTTATTAAAATAAGCAGTTGGAAATTCAAACTTTAAATTAGTGACTGTTCAGTCCGTTGTTATAATATCACTATTATTTTGTCATCCGTAGCAAACCGCGGATTGATCCGTTAAAAATTCACCCAGATCAACCCGTTGTACTTGTTCTAATCCCACTGATCAAATGCCTTGTTCCAATCAAAATCTTTAATATTATCGGGTGCATTTAGAAGTATCATTAAATGTGATTCAAGTGACTTAATTTCATTCTATTACGCGATCTTGTTTTTGTTAATTTGTGGAGAAAACACTCTTTCAACATTTGCATTCGATTTAATGCGTGAATTGACACAAATCGGAAATTCCTCTTTTTTTCGGTTAGAATCAGAATGATCAGATAAAAAACTATATATGGACGATACCTGAATAGTATAAGCCGATTTTAAATTAAAATTGACTGTTTATGATCGATATTATGCAAATCGTATGACGATTTTAACATTGTTGTCCAGTTACTCCAGTAAATTAACTTTTGTTTTACTTTATTTAATATTAAAAATTACTATGTGAATGAGAAATTAATAAAGTAAAACAAATGTAGACTTAAATAACTTAAATATCAATTTATTGGGTAATTTTGGTATTACAAACCATTTTTAAGCAATGAAGATTATTAATATTTAGCATTTAACGTAAGAAATGCAGTAAAAAAATTTTTCCTATTAGAATAGTAGTTTTACAGTCAAAAATAAACATCTAAATACCAGAACAAGTAAAAAGCCTCAAGATAAGCTGGTCGATTTCTAATTAAGTATTAAAAAAACTACTACCAAAAAGCTTAAATACCAGAATGAGTAAAAAGCCTTAATATAAGCAGATCAACTTCTATTTAAGTATTAGAACCAAGTAAATTTTCACACATTATTTAAATATGCAAATTTTCTTTTTTAAATACTTTTTTTCGTGCAACATTTTTTTTTTAAATACTTTTTTTTGTGCAAAATTTTTTTTTTTAAATACTTTTTTTCACGCAAATTTTTTTTTACTCACACTAAGTACTCTTTTATTCACCAACCTTTTTACAAAAATGACTGAAGATAACGAAAGTTTTTCAGTCATAGAAAATAACGTTACTACAAAGACATACTTAATAATATCGATAAAAGCTTTGGAATCATCACTAATCTATCTAATTTTTTAGTTGAATTAACACGCACTCAAAATAACACGATAAATGAATTAACCTGTAATCAGGATAAAACAATACATGAGTTATTATGCATGGTAAAAACGTTAATATCATCAACAATAACACCATCAACAATATCATCATCACCACTATCATTATTGACATCATTTACATCATCATCACCACCACCATCAATATTATCATCATCATTATCATCATTGCCCCATCATCATCTCCACCATCATCATTTCCGTTATCGTCATCATCATCTCTACCATCATTATCTCCGTTATCGTCATCTCCGCCACCAGTACAACTTTATTCGGCGAAAGATATAAAAATTTGTCTGGCAACCAACTGGATTTTACCAGTGGAATTTTATAGAGACCCCTGCTATATTTGCCTATATTATGGACATGGCTTCAGAAATTATAAATTGTCTGAATATAATTTTTACAGCACAAGAACTTCAGAATATTTGTATAAAGTGTTGGGGACCAATCCATGGAACATCGGGAAATTGTACTAATAATCGGGTCACACCTCAATTTAAAGAAGATTATATACAACCAACACAATTAATTCAAAAATTTTTTTTTAGGTAAGATTTTTAGATTTATACTTTTTGATTTTAATAATATATTAATATATTTTTTTTTATTACCAGTGGAATATTATAAAGACCCCTGCCATATTTGCCTATATTATGAACATGGCTTAATAAATTGTCTGAGTATAATTTTTACAGTACAAGAACTTCAGAATATTTGTATAAAGTGTTGGGGACCAATCCATAGAACATCGGGAAATTGTACTAATGATCGGGTTACACCTCCGTTTAAAGAAGGTTATATACAACCAACACAATTAATTCAAAATTTTTTTTTAGGTAAGATTTTTAGATTTATACTTTTTGATTTTAATAATATATTAATATATTTTTTTATTAATAAATAATAATTAAATTGCCGATATTTTTTGGTCATTAAAGGTAATTAATGATTATATATATATCTTTCAATTTATTTTATTATTAATATTTTTATTAACTTTTCTTTTTATTTAAATTAAAGGTCGTAATGAAAATTTTTTTTTTTTAACATACATGGTTAAAGATTTTATAATTTTTTTGTTTTTTTCATATAACTGAAGTTTTACCTAGTAGGTTAGCTAGGTAGCATAACTAGATAAAACTTTAGAATTTTTGAAGTTTTATTTTTTTGTTTTTTTTTCATATAACTGAAGTTTTACCTAGTAGGTTAAGCTAAGTAGCATAACTAGGTAAAACTTTAGAATTTTTGAAGTTTTATTTTTTGGTTTTTTTTTCATATAACTGAAGTTTTACCTAGTAGGTTTGCTAGGTAGCATAACTAGGTAAAACTTTAGAATTTTTGAAAAGTTTTAAGGTTGCCGGGTGGCATGATAAACTTTTCTTCTAATAAATAATAAAAAAAATTAAATAAATTTTTCATAAAAATTTTTATTAATTGCAATCTTAATTTATTAATGTGGATTTTTATCAAACATCTTAGTAATACTTAAATATGCAATCATGTATATATTATAGGTATAATTAAAAAGTGTCTTAATTTATGTTAAATAATCAACCAGAAAACATTGATAAAAGTTTTTTGCATACCAATAAAATACTGTAGTTCGGTAAATTTATTACCATACTTGTAAATTCCATATTTATACTAAAGAAAAAAGAAAATAAATGATAGCAAAATATTTGCGAGATTAATAGATCTAAATTACGATTGTTAAAGAAAAATTCGCAAGAATTTTTCTTGATACTGCTTAATTTTTGTGATACCGCTTAATTTTTAAAGTTTAAATGTGATACCGCTTATTTTAATTTTGATTAATAAATTAAAGTCACGTTCTTAAGGAAAATTCGCAAGAATTTTCTTAATACTGCTTAATTTTTAAATTTAATTATGTGATACCGCTTATTTTAATTTTGATTAATAAATTAAAGTCACGTTCTTAAGAAAAATTCGCAAGAATTTTTCTTAATACTGCTTAATTTTTGTGATACCGCTTAATTGCTTAATTCCCTGATTAATAAAATTGAAATCACATTTTTAAGAAAAATTTGCGAGAATTTTTCTTCTTAATACTGCTTAATCTTTGTGATACCGCTTAAATTGCTTAACAGTTAAAATTTAGAGTTTAAAGATCGATTTAATAAATTCAAAATATTGTTTTAATAAATTCAAAATATTGTTTTAATGAATTCAAAATATTGTTTTAATAAATTCAAAATATTGTTTTAATAAATTCAAAATATTGTTAAAAAAATTTCACAAGAATTTTCCTTGATATCGCTTAATTTTAAAGTTTGAAGATCGATCTAAATCGCAAGAATTTTTTTTAATTTTTTTAATCGAAATTTCAATTGTTAGTTAATAAATCGTCTTGACATTAATTAAATTTAAGGGTCATGTTAATTTTAAAATATTCGTTCCAGATCAAGGGTGAACCAAAAGCCAAAAAGTAATCAATTTTCATTGAGACCAAAGCCGTCTCTCTTTTACAAACTGAACTAACTACTTCATTATATATAAATTTATCAATATACAAAGATTTTTTTATTTATTTCAGGTTCTTTTTCCTTAGCTCCAAATGAACTTCTATTAATAACCAAATTTCTTAGAATTCTCCTCCTTGGGATGATTCGTTGAATCTTCTATTAATAAAAAAAAAAATAAATCACAAAAAATAATCACGATTGATATAAATATAAATAATTATATAATATAAAATGAAGGTCACTCACTTTTATTTTATTTTTTTTTTGAGTTTTACCCATCTTTTAATTGATTTATAAGATAGCGTTCTAATTTTACATTTTCAATACCACTCGTTCTTTATATCTTTTTCTGAGCTCTTTCTTTCTAAAATCTCATCTATTTCTGAGTCGTATTCATCACTTTCGACTCCAATTTTTCCCTTTCTTTAAAATTCCACCTGCAATTTCTTTTTTTCCCTTTTCTTCTACAATTCTACCTGCGATTTCTTCTTCTTTTTCTCTCTTTTTCAACTCCCCTTTCGATCTCCTCACTTTCTTCTCCTCTCTTCATCTACACTTCCGGATTCCCTCACCTCCTTCTCTTCACTTTCTTCTCCTCTCTTCATCTACACTTCCGGATTCCCCTACCTCCTTCTCTTCACTTTCTTCTCATTTATGGTCACCTTTGATTAATTTTAATTAAAATTATAATCTTTTAAAAGAGTATTATAACAATAATAACAATAAATTTTCGTAATCGATTCAATTATTTGAGTATTTAAATTTGTTCTTTTCTTATACAGCATCCAACCAAGAGATGGCGTAATTGAAAAAAAAATATTTTCCATTAACAATTAAATTCCAACATAAATAAGGTATATCGTGTTTAGTGAATACTATGGTACATTATAGGGTTGATATTATCAAAATATGAACAAATCTGAGAATGTAATTCTTTTTTGTGTTCAAAAATTTTCAAAGTCTTATATAATCATCAATCAGCATTACAAAAGTTTATTAAATAGTAATTATTAAAGTTTTTAGATACTCAAAAAGTAAAACGAATTTTTCCTACAATCAGATAAGATGATGATGAAGCTTCTCCAAAGGTTCAAGATCTTAACTGTGAACTCATTAGCTAATTTTAATCCTTGCTTTCTTTACATTCAAAACGTGCGTGGCACATCGATAGTGTGAAAATATGCTGGAAAATTTAAGATTAAATGCTGCTCTCAGAGATATTGAATTCATCCAAAACGCGCATAATCCTCCCCCAAAAAACTTCACAGTTATTCATGGAAGTCCACATATCTGCCGTCAATGAGAACCGCTCAGTAATTTTATGAAGTTCATTAACGATATGATTTCTCTGTTATTAAATAAATTAACTATCAAATTTATTCAAAAAGAAAATTAAATATTATATTACTTTAAAATATTTTCAATATAATTTTTACCTTTTGCTTTATGATAATAATATAACAGACAGAAAATTTTCTAAAATGATAGTTATCGTCAGACAAAAAAAATTTTTTCCATGAATTTTTGAATAACTTGATGTATTATTTTTTAATTGGATTTTCGTAGAAACTTTTTCATGAGAAAAATTTTTTGGCAAATGAAAATTTACAGTCAATGTTAAGTATAATGCTTAAATAGGAGGAAGGGCAAATCATGTGACTTCAAAAAAAATTGGTAATTCGTTATCCATTTTTGGATATGATAAACTTGCAAAATACGCTTATTTTATGATTTATTAATCTTTGTTTATAAAAATTAATCAAAAATTATACTGAATCACGTGATTTGCCACTTTAGACGACCCCTTAAATAGGCAAAAAATAACTTTATCACGCGAATTGTTGATGTAACATCTCTTTTTAATGATTTTTTTTTCAATTCAAATATCAAAACTATATGCAAGAAAAAAAGAAAATATGTTCAAATAAAAGTTTATTTAGAAGAGGAGTTATTACAATCTAGTACAATAAAAGTTGAGAGGTACCGAAGTATGAAAAACTAATATAGGTGTATTAGATCGGTAAATAATCATCCCATAGGGGACCCCGCCCTTCGATATGACTATTTAGATAAATAGAACTACTAGATAACTAAAATGACTTAAGGAAGAAGAAAAATAGAACTAGTATAATTTTATTATGCTAACAGCGATAGTGGAAGGATTATATAACGAAATAAAACAAATGTAGATGTTTGAATAAGGGAAGAACTATCTAAAGAGAAATCTATATATAATGATTTAATCCAAGGGATATTATGCCGGAAATTAGAGCTATGTTCAAATAAAATTTTATTTTATTTTTATTTTTATTTTTCAATTAACGACAACGACAGGGCCCGAAGAAGTGGTAGGAATGCTGTCTTTATATAAAGAAGCAACAAAATCCAAATGTACTACAACTCTCAAAAGGATCGTTATGCCTGGATTATTTAAAACAACTCAGGCAGGACTAGCGTTGTTTCGAACTGAACATACATTAAGAGATAAAGAGTAAAAACTATATAAAGAAAAGTCTATATCTATAGAACTATAATTAAAAAAGTGAGAGGTTCAACCACCCGTGTGCAAATAATTAGAGGTTATAAGGACCATCTAAAGAGGTAGAGTCGACCTGTTTGGAGATTCATTACCGTTGGGAAGGTAGTCGAGAAGGAGAACCATTCTGAGTATTAACTGTCCGAGCATCCAGAGAACGAAGTAGAGAGTACCTGTTTGTGTCATGTGTACTAGGGTCGGAAATGCGTCTGTGTTGTCGATATTGGCGTTTTTTCTTTTTAGTAATACCACGAGTAATTTCCCATTTGTGAAATTTGTCATTGTGGAGTTTCCAGATATGAGCATATAGTTTTTGAATTAACGATTGTATAAATTGAAACAGTACGTTTTTACAGGTTAAATGTTTGCCAACATAGGAGTGAATTAAATTATAAAGTTCTTGATGGACCATATTGTGAACGATCAAATAAATGATGTGAGAATCATTTGAGACCATTTGGAATAAATCAGATCGGGATACACTATCTGGAATGAATTTAATCATATTATCTTTGACAGTATGAGAAGAAATGAGTGCAACCAATATAGGTATATGTTCCATTAGAGTGTTATTAAGGAAAGGGTGAAGATCATCGTAAAAACCCAGATGAGAATTAGAATCATTCGTGTTAAGGCAGATCGGGCAGAAAATTCCTGTCGGGGGATATAAGTCCTTATAGTGTTTGAAAAGGACATTACCACATGTAAAATATGATTGAGAGATTTGATTTTAAAAGCATCGTAGATTGACTTGTGGCTACTGCAGATGTCGTCAGTAGGGTTAAAGTGAAGCCAGTCTTGTGTCAAAGGCCAATGGATATCATCAGAGTTGAATTTATCAAACAAAGGTTTGAGGGTAGAGTTGTGTAAGAATTGAGTAAACGTGATACAATCAGTAATTTTGCGTGAAAATCGTCAGATATCGCGGTCTACTATGAGACCAAAAGAAGCCCATATTGGCATCATTTAAGTCCCAGGAAATTTAGACGAATTGAGTTCAATAGGAGGAAGAAGACGTGCGGAGTTAGCCGGCTCGTCAGCTAAGTCGTTATACTGGTCACCAGAGTGAGCCTTGACTTTATGAAAGGTAATCTTGAGATTTTTTGATTCTATAAGGTAAATGATGAAGCGCCAAGTGACGTGATTTGGAAGTTTTAACGACCTTCTGATTGACAAGGAGTGGGTAATTATTCGATTATAGGTGTCGATAACGTTTTGTGAATCAGTAAAAATTTCGATAGTGGAATTATGAGGAACTGTCAACAAGGTAGTGATGATAACGTAAGTTTCAGCTTCGGTTGAAGAAGCTATGTTCAAATAAAAGAATTTCTTAATGAAATATTCTTAATATAAAAATTTGCTCATGTGGATTTTAATTGATTTCAAAAAGAACGACAGAAACCGAAAGAAGCTTAAGTAAACTACTCTCCCCTAACGCCATTTAAAAATTGCGATTTTTTTAAACCATCACAATGATTTATTTTTGATCAGAATCTTGTTACAGTCTCATTTGGTCTCATTTGGTTTTTGCTTAAGTAATCCCATTTGCTTAATCTATCAAAGCAAGGTAAATATATTAATCTAATTATCTACAAATCTAATTACAAATTCTATATATGATTATTATATATATAAAAAATTATTCCAAAATTATTTATTAATCTAATTAATTACATTATTTTCTACAAATCTAATTATGTAACTACAAACTTATTTCTATAATCTGAATACAACCATAAATCTAATTACGAATTTCTTTCAGTATGACTACAAATCTAATTATGAATTCCAGAAAAATGGCCTTTTCTATATATGGGGTAAAAGGTACATTAATCCACAAATCTAATGATGTAATTTCTATAAATCTGAATACAACCATAAATCTAATTACGAATTTCTTTCAGTATGACTACAAATCTAATTATGAATTCCAGAAAAATGGCCTTTTCTATATATAGAGTAAAAGGTACATTAATCCACAAATCTAATGATGTAATCACAAATCTATTTTTTTATAATTTAAATCTGAATTTTTTTTCTATGCAAAAAAAATCTATTTTTTTATTTTTTTTTGTACTCTTAGAAAGAAAAATTCTTTGATTATTTCTTGTTTTTGCACCTTTTAAAATTTGCGATTTTGCAACTTTACTTTCTAAGATGTCGTCTTTCTTGCAGCAATAACAACAACATCATCAAATATACTCAATGTCATACAAAACTAACGAAGATACTAATGATACCAACGAAGGAGACAATGCCAAAGACGAAGATGATGATGACAATGACGAAATTGATAAAGGTATATAAAATTAGCAATTTATGATTAACTAAATGTTATAAAGAAAAATTTGACATACATTTCTTATACAGAAATATCATATAAAAACGACCACGAAAGTGATGAAATTGATGATAATTTATTAAATTTAATAATCCGAACAAATGCCAAACTTAAAGAGTTTGGTTATAAAAACCTAATTATAAACTGTAGCTCAGATTTTATACAAATTGGAAAAAATTCCAGTGGTGCAATTGAAGTCAATTTAAATAATCAATGGGATACTGAAATGGACCATTATCCTGCTCAAGGAGGACGTAAAGGATATAGTTTTTTGACTGCTACCAGCAAATTTATGGCTCAAGGAGGACGTGAAAGACGTAATTTTTCAAATACTGGCAGCAAACTTACGAATGTTGGAAAATTTACAACACATAAAGGTAAATAATAAGTTTTGGTAAAAAAATTTATTTAATATATTAACATTATTTTCTAGAATTGTCTATAAGTTGTATGAAGATGGGAGAGTCGCTTTTTACGCTTTTACAACATATACACAAACTTCCCACTCCTCCTCCAATAGCTGATACGTTACAAATTTGTGATCATGATCAATATCGAGTTGTGTTGTTACGACATTTATCTAGGATTAATAATGTCAATGAATTTTGCAATTCTAGCATTTTTTTGACAAATGATGGCGGTAAATCATCTCGACATTTGCTTAGTTATATTTTGGATGGTGATACGACTCTAAAAGAAAATAGTGCACAGACAGCAGGTGAAGATTCATATACTGTAGTACAGGCACAAATGATTTAATTTAATTAATACCTAACTAATTTTTTTTTTATTTAGGTCACTCACTCAGTTATATTTTAAATAATGATCAAGAAGAGTCGCTAGTTTCAACAAGTAGTCATTGGACTAAAGAATTAGGAGAAAGCAGTAAAAATTCATATAATACAGGTGCAATGATTTATTATTATGATTCGAGTAGTAGCTGTTCATTTAATTAATCTCATTCTTTCTGACCTATTATTTTGCGGTAGATTTTATATTATTACTACAACAACCATCAGAAGAACGTGAAACCAAAATAAAAGCCGCTTGTTCCAAACTGTCAAAGAATATCTTTGACATTTATAAAACTTCGTTGGAACAAGAAGTACAAGCAGACTATATAAGAAGAGATCAATTTCATTATTGTCTAAAAATATTACAACATTTTCGAACTCTAGAAACGTATTTTAAAATATATCATGAACGGAACAAAGGACAAACAATTAAAACTAACGTTATAAGAAGTATAATAAAAAGTGGTGGTAACGGACAGTTAACAGGAAGCAAATTAAAATTAATTATCCAAAGAGCCAAACGCATAGAAAGGTTATTAAATCTGGCAAATAATAACTATAATATATTTGACGCTTTTCCTGACCTTAACACTACTTTTTTTTCTGCAAATCGCATGAATACTTATAATTATGAACGTTGGTTAATATTAGTTTAAACCAATAATTTAGTTAGTGCTGATGAAGGAAGAAGATTATATAAAGAATATAAGGAAAAATGTAAAAAAAAAAAGGTATGAATATTTAAGAAATTTATATATTGGCGTGAATAGAGGAAATGATTTATTAGAAAATGAAATTAATGATGAGAAGGATGAGGAGGATGAGGAGGACGAAAAGGATGAGGAAAGAATAGATTTATTATTTTAAATATTTTTAGTCTTGAATGCTTACTTTACTAAAAATGGCCAATTTTTTGAAATGATTTTGTAATAATTTTGAAATACTACAAAAATACATTTAATACATCAAAATGGTTTTATTATATTTTTGTTATTATTTTGTAATTATATTGTATCTAGGTCTATAAAAATAACTCATAATAATATCACAATAATTTTTTAATGTTTTTGTTATTATTTTATTATTATAATATAATTAACTTTGATATTATTTTAATATTTTAATCTCAAAAATACCTCAAATATATCTTGATATATTTTAAAAATTTTACAAAATAATTGCACAATTGTTTTGAAAGCCATTGTATCTAGGTCTATAAAAATATTTCAAAAAATTGGCCATTTTTAGTAAAGTATATTACAATATATTATTAATGCAATGTCAAATAATTTTAAATTTTTAAAATTAGAGCTTTAGATTATTTTATGTTAATAAAAAATAACATTGATTCATATTATATAATAAATTAGATAATAAAAATATGCTTTTCTGCTAATTTTTTACATAACCTTATTTATATAAATCATATATTAATTAATTAATGGTAAAAAAATAAAGAATATTCCATTCGTCCAAAAATGTAATTTGAGAACAAATTTTTATTAAAATCTCTGCAAATTATATATATACTGCTTTTATTTTTAAAGTAATACTTAATTTGGACTTTATATATATGTCGCGTGATTTTATTGTATGTTAACAATAAATTCTTGATACTGCTTAAGTGTAAATTTAAAATTTAAAGTGGCATTGTCTTCTTGGATCAGCTGCAAGTAAGGTTGCTTGCTGAAACCTAGGGGTTTAGGCAAGATGGCGTTTCGCCGAAAAGCGAAATTCTGCCGAAACTATATTAAAGTTATATTAAAAAACTGGCAAAACTTTGGAGAAAGGCAAAACTGCCGAAACTTATTATAAATGCTGAAACTGCCGAAACTCTGCCGAAACTATAATAAATCTATAGTAAAATTTTGACGAAACTAATCGTAGGATTTTGAAGAGGTTTAGACAAGCAACCTTAGCTGCAAGTAGGATTATTTAAACAATGGTAAGAAAAATTCATGCGAATTTTCTTGGTACTGCTTAATTCTAAAGTTTAAATGCTGATTAATGAAATTCTGATCGTTAAGAAAAATTCATGAGAATTTTTCTTAACACTGTTTAATTTTTAAGGTTTAAATGTGATACTGCTTATTTTAATCGTGACTTTAATTTATTAATTAGCATTAAAATAAGCGGTATCACATTTAATTTTTAAGCAGTATCAAGAAAATTCTTGCGAATTTTTCTTTTTTCTATCAACGTAGAAGTGTCTCGCAAATATTTGTTATCATTTATTTTCTTTTTCTTTAAGAATAGTATAAATATGGAATTTACAAATATGGCTGCTTATTTATTATTCTTTAATTGTTTGTTCATTCTTCATTGAGAATACGCATTTCACTTTGACATCAAATTTTGCCGTATACTTTGCATATATAGTGCAGTGAAGTCTTCGAAGACTGTAATTTAAATTTGAGATACTATTTTACGAAAAAGATGAAGGGTACTATGTTATACTATATATTTCGTGGATATTTTCTTGCTTACATGATTTGTTTCTGCAATTCTTTAACTATAACTAACTATTAACTAATAATGCCATAAAGCCCATAATGACCATAAATCAATATTTTGATAAAAAATTTTGAAATTCAAAAAAATCAACATCAAATTGTATTTTTGTCTTTTTCTTTTTAATATACCAAGTTAATATTGAAATGATATCATGTCGATATCGTGTCAATATCACTTTTTTGACGATATCAAAGCGATGTCAATTCGATATTTCTTCACATATATATTTTCCTGATATCTTTTCAATATACTGAGTCAATATTAATACAATATCATATTGATATCATATTTATTTCACATTTTTTAAAGAAATTATCGCTATTGAAATGATATCATAACGATGCCAATTTGATATCTTTTCAAATAAACATTTTTACAATATCAATTTGATATACTGTGTTATTATCAAAATAATATTACAGTAATATCATAATGATATTGTCCCATAAATTGATATCACCGTGATATGAATTTAACATCGTGATTATATCAATTCGGCATAGTCTGAAAACTTAAGGTTTCTGTAAAGTACAATATAAGCAAAATGAACGTATTAAGTTAAAATGATAAACTACTTTTGAATATACTCACGCTCCTAGTTTCAAATCCCGCTCTTTCAAATAAATCCCTAGGAGTTAAATTATCACTAATAATTAATTCATTATTTTTCAAAAAATAAACTTTATCATCGAGAATAAAAGGGATAAATTCTTTATTTTCTTTATTTTCTTTAAACATAAAAAAATAGCTCTCTTCTTTAATGGAATCTATAATTGTTTTTAAACTTTTGACAAGTTTATCTTATTTTCCCGCAGACAAATCCATGATATTAAAAAAAATTTTAATTTTATCAGAGTTTCAGAGACTTTTTATAATTGTTTTTTCAATAATAATTACACATACGAAACAAACTCGTTGCGAGTTACTATGTATGATGGGCAAAATAAACTTGTTGCGCGTTAACTTTTGTGATGGGATAAGCATACTCATTGCGCGTTATCCGCTATAGTAGGATAAACAGGATAATAAATACCATGTGTGACGGGCAAAGCAAACTCGCTGCGCGTTAACTTTTATGATGGGGGTAAGCACCATGTATGACAGGCAAAACAAACTCGTTGCACGTTATAATTGACGGACGTCAAAACAAGTACGCGTTACGTACTTGATGTGGCATAATGAATATTGTTTTGCGCTATTTATGACAGGCATATCGACACGTACACGCTATAATAATAACATGTTCCGTTATAACACCAACAATTTTATTATAAAATTTCTATCCCCACGTAACCGGTGATATTTAAGGGAATGTGAAAAAATAAATTTTATGAGGCAAAAAAAAACTAAGTCCCTCAGATAAATATAAAAAGTGAAAACACGGTAGGGTGTGATGCCGGTGATGAATTTTACAAAATCACGTGGGGTGGAAAATTTGTTGATGTTACTGAGGAAGCTAATAATGACGGGCACACTGATATATGTGCGTTTGGCTTAAAATTCTTTCTTTAGAAACAGCGAAAATCTTTTTGAAACAGTTGAAATTCGCAAAAAAGGTAGGTTTGGACTACATATTGAGAATTTTTGGAATTTTAATGTAGGAACGCTACTGACGCTTCATTTTCTTTTATTTTTAGTTTAAGCTCGCAAGGAATCTTCTTAGATAAAAGAGAAAAGAAAGTTAGCCACGTATCTGTTATAAGAATTTGTGTTTTGAAATTATTGACTTAATTACTAATCTGTTATGGTAAACATATATTGTGGTTACAATTTTTTATATAAATAATTTGATTTTTTTTTGTTTAAACGAAATGCAAAACAACAAGTTTGATTCAGATTCAGAAGAGAAGGGTCCCAATATCTACGATTATTCCGATTCAGATGAGAATGATCCAAATTTGATATCTCGTTTAAAGTCTTTAAAACTGCAATCATGCAATCGATCAAGTTTATTTTCCGCTGACTGAGTTATCAATTAAGTTTGTGGCTGATTGAGTGGGTCACTGATTTGAGAATTTTTATATTAAAAGCCATCAAAAAGCACATGATAACCTTGACATTTTAAATATGCTCATAGTGATTACGTAAAAGTTCTACAAAAGGCCTACTTCTCTTATTAGCGTTAGACATATGTAATAAACTCCACGTGATTTCTTATCAATTTGTTGAATTTCTTTTTTTAGTATCATTACATCATAAATAGTTTTGATGTAACTATAATATCTTATATAATAACAATTAACGATAAAGTTATATTTCTTTCTAATTATTCCAATTTCTAATGCAGTAGATTGAAGATTCAATTAACAATGACTTACTCAAACTGTACAGCTTGAGAACCTTAGTCACAACAAATTTAGTACACTATTTTTAAAATGTATCTACTTTTTGAAAAATAAAATTATTTTTAAAAACTCATCGTACTTTAATGTAATTTATCTTCAGCTTTTGAATTACGATGAGATTTTTTAAATCTGATTACTCCTTAAAAAGTTATTGTCAAATTTTCATGTGTAAATTTCCTTAGTTATATATATGAGATCTTTAAATTTGGCACCAATAAGATTTTCGCACCTATTGCTCAAATAAGCTGAAAAAAAAAATTTTTTTGATTAAATTTTTTTTTTCCATTTTTATTATGCCACCACTTTCAAAACGTGGAAAACAAATAAAAAGTTTAGCTAAAAATAAACAAGAAAAAAATAAAAATAAGCTTTTGGTGCCTTTAGATGTTAATAATAATTTAGATGATGATAATTCAGACAATGAAGAATTTATATGGGGAGATGTTGAGCTTGACGAAAAGCTGAAACTTTTGTTGGAGTCTTATTAAACGGAATGAAAAATTATGTGCTATCTGTCTGAAAATCAGTTTATATTGGAAATTCTGTTCGAACAAAAAAAAGAAAAAAAGCACAAGCCAAAAAGCTTTTGGCTGAAAATGGTCAGCAAATAACAAATTTTTTTAATCCAGTCACTTCAATCTCACCCACCTAGCGATCCTGATAAACCTGATAATCAATCCGATAATCAAAATTCTGATGATCAAAATTCTGAATGTAAAGAACATTTTAATTATGAACAATTAATTAAATCTCTCGAAAATGAAGTAAAGAGTGGTAATTTGGATAGTGGATATAAATTAAGGCTAACTGCCTTATTGCAGTATCTTAGACTTATTAATCATGAAGAACCAAAAATCAAAACAAGCCTCAGTATTGCACAGCAATTAAATAAAGGGCCATACTTTGCACGTTGTCTTAGAGAATGGGAAAAATTGGTAAAGAATGGTGAAACTATTCCAATTTCAAAACGGGAAAAACACTGCAAAATTAAAAGTTTACTTGATGATGAAGATGTTCAAATGCAAATAGCAACATATTTACATGAAAACAAATTTGAATTTTATGTTGCTGATTTTGTTGATTATGTAAAAAATGTTGTTTTCCCATCACTTGGAATTGAACAGGAAACAACAATTAGGTTTGAATTAAAAAATCTTGTTTTATTGATTTAAAATTAATTTGAATTTTCAATTTAGCACAAGAATGACAAGAAATTGGCTTAATAAAATGGGATTTGAGTTTAAACAATTTAAAAAAGGTGTTTATGTTGATGGTCATGAAAGACCTGATGTAATTGCGTATAGGTCAAAGTTTTTGGAGCAAATGGCGAGGTAAAAAATTCTAATATCTTAAATTATTTTTAATTTTTTTTTATTCAATTAATTTTATTAAATCCAGTTACGAAAAATTAATGCCAAAATTTGAGGATGATAATCTGGAAATTCAAATTAATCCTAATTTACAAGAAAATGAACATTTGCATATTCTGGTAACTCATGATGAAACCACTTTTCATTCTAATGATGGGAGGCAATCTGGATGGGCATCACATGGAGAGCAACCACTTCGCAAGAAAGGAAGAGAAAGAAGTATTCATGTTAGCGATTTTTTGTGTGAAACAATTGGACGATTACAATTAAGTGAAGAACAAAAACTGTCAGAAGTTGCTAATAATATTCCATATGAAGCTAGAGTAATAATGAATCCAGAAACAAATTATGACGGTTGGTGGAATGTTGAATTATTAGTTCAACAAGTAATTGATTTTATTTTACTTTATTTTTAATTATTTTTTTTTTTATTATTATTGAAATAAATTTAATGGTTTTATAGGTTGTTGATCGTGCAATCCCAATATTTGAAGCAACTCATCCTGGAGCTGTTGCAGTTTTTGCATTTGATAATTTCACTTCACATGGTGCATTTAGTTCTGATGCTCTTATTGCGAGCCATATGAATGTGGGACCAGGTGGTAAACAACCAAAAATGAGAAACACTATTTTTAATGGTAATGTTCAATTTATGAATTTTCCTGACAATCATCCTGAAGAATCTCTTCGTGGAAAACAAAAAGGAATGAAGCAAATTTTATATGAACGCCAATTATTAACACCAGGTTTAAAAGGTTTTTGTAAAAATAAGGAAACAATAGATAATCAATGCTGTATGCAACATATTTTAGAAAATCAACCTGATTTTCTTGCCCAGAAATGCATGATTTAAGAAATTATTGAAAGTAAGGGTCACAAGGTAATTTTCTATCCAAAATTTCACTGCGAGCTTAATTACATTGAAATGTATTGGAGTGCTACAAAACGTTATTCAAGAAATAATTGTAACTATACATGGAATGGCTTGCAGCAAGTTGTTCCTGTTGCATTAGATCATGTTTCTTTATTAGAGATAAGAGCATTTGCTAGAAAATCTTTTAGATATATGGATGCATATAGGAAGGGATTAAATGTGAAACAGGCGGAATATGCAGTTAAAAAGTATAAAAGACATCGTGTAATTCCTAATAATATACTTCAAGATATTTTAACCAAATTTTAGTTTTTAAATTTGGCCAAAATTATAATAAATTCTTAATGCAGGCCGAAATCACGTGATCTTTTTTAAAAAATAAATTTGGCACCTAATATTAAATGTTGCTGCGGCTAGAGTTCTCGAGCTGTACAAATATGAAGAATTTAAAAATGTTATTAAGATATATGAAGGTCATTGCTTAGAAGTATACAGCATGGTTTACAAAACTCATCATTTTGCGATAAAATCACTACTTTATGATAATGATAAATGCATGAATGAAATGTTCTGTGAGGTTGTTATTGCATATTTTGCTGTTTATTTTAAGATAAATTAAAAATTTTTTTCGGCATTTATTTAGATTCAACTTTATCGTCAAGTGAATTACTGTTCTGTTTCAACAATATATGGAGTGACTAGAAAAGGTATATTAAATTAATTTTAAAAAAATAAAAAATTTCATTAAATTAACATTTAAATTATAAGGAAAGGATAAGCCATTTTCCTTAGTATTGGAATTTGCAGAAAATGGGAAAATAATTGAGTATTTTCAAAATAGTCGTCAAACTATTTATATGGACGATTTTGTAAATATAATTGTGCAAATTGCGAGATTAATATTATATTTGCACGAAGAAGATATTTTTGGCATCAATATTGTATGATAATTTCTTATAAAAATTTGCATATTATTTTAAATCAATTATTATTAAATTATTCTGATTTTCAGAGTTCCAATATTTTACTTGATAAAAAGGGAAGAGTTAAACTGTCAAGTTTGGAGCTATCAAATAGAATTTTAAAAAGTTTTCAAAGCAAAAATCAAGATATTATTGATTTTGGATCCATTTTTAAAGTTATTAAGTTTAAGGATGGAGAATACAACAAATTACTTAAAGGTAATGAATTTACTTATTATTAATTTTTATAATTATTGTACTAATCATACCAACATTATTGTGACAGATTGTATAAATACTAGAAGCACTGATAAAAAAATGATTTATCCTACACATATCTTACACATATTGGGTACTCAAAATGTAGAAAATCATACACAAATAATACACATATCATACACATATCGGGTACTAATATATATATCATACATATATCAGGTACCTGATAGGTATACTATATATATAAATACCCGATATGTGTATGATATGTGTATTATTTGTGTATGATTTTCTACATTTTGAGTACCTGATATATGTAAGATATGTGTAGGATATGTGTAAGATAGACCATTTTTTTACCAGTGAAGCCTAGAAGATTGTATTAATAGATTGAAATCTATAGGTCGATCTACTAAAGGTAAATGATGTAATTTATGACTATTATTAGTTCAAAAGCTAATTAATTTATGAATAGGACGGAAAGTCGAAATTGTCATAGTGAAAAAATGAAAAAAAACATCTAGTACATTTTATAGTGTATTAAGTCATAAAAATCTAAAGTATAATAATAAGAATAGTATCGCATTTAAAGTTAAATTGAAATGAACGGAAAGCATTGGCAAAAGAGTAAAAAACCAACATATTGAAATGAAATGAAAAAAATAATACAAATGTAATTATTTGATTTAGTTAATATATGATGACAACGATTATAGGTTTGAAATTAGGCAAATATTAAATTTAAAGCACAATGCAATACAATTAGTGTTCCAAACGGATCAGATCAGACCGGATTTTAGTCAAATCTGATCTGATCCAAATTCGAATCAAATAAAATCAGATTCGATCCGATCTGATCCAAATCCCAACTGATTTGATTTGATCCGATCCGGATCCGATCTGGATCCGAATCGGTTTTCATAATTAAATCAAATAAAAAAGTCTTTCGCAACGTTTTTTTAATATAGTTATAAGACATTGCGAAATGACTTTTTATTGACAAATTATCAAATAAAAAACGTTTTTCGCAACGTTTTTATTAATACAGTTAAAAACCATTGCAAAAATGATTTTTATCGGTAAATTATCAAATAAAAACGTTTTGCAACGTTTCTCATTAATACAGTTAAAAAATGTTGCAAAAGACGTTTTTTTATTAAATAAATATCTTTTCGCTACTTTTTTTACTAACACGGTTAAAAACCGTAGGGAAAAGCATTTTTTTTTGTTAATGTATAAATAAAAACGTTAAAAAAATGGTATTATATTATGAAAAAAATGACATTTCGGCATCTTTTCATATTATTTTATGAAAAAAGATGCCGAAAAAGCATCTTTTTCATTTTTTTTTACAAAAAAGATGCTGAAATGGCATCTTTTCGTATTGTTTTATCAAAAGAGATGCCGTTCTGGCATCTTTTCGTATTATTTTATAAAAAAGATGCCGAAACGGCATTTTTTTCATTTTTTTTTTATCAAAAAAGATGCTAAAACAGCATCTTTTCATATTATTTTATGAAAAAGATGCCAAAATGGCATTTTTTTCATTTTTTTATCAAAAAAGATGCTGTTTCGGCATCTTTTTGTATTATTTTATGAAAAAAGATGCCGAAACGGCATCTCTTTCATTTTTTTATCAAAAAAGATGCCATTTCGGCATCTTTTCGTATTATTTTATCAAAAAAGATGTCGTTTCGCATCTTTTTCATTTTTTTTATCAAAAAAGATGCCGTTTCGGCATTTTTTTGTATTATTTCATGAAAAGAGATGCTGAAACGGCATTTTTTTCATTTTTTTCATTTTTTTTATCAAAAAAGATGCCGAAACAGCATCTTTTTGTATTATTTCATGAAAAGAGATGCCGAAATAACATCTTTTCGTATTATTTCATGAAAAGAGATGCTGAAACAGCATCTTTTCGTATTATTTTATGAAAAAGATGCCGAAACAGCATTTTTTCATTTTTTTATCAAAAAAGATACCGTTTCAGCATCTTTTCGTATTATTTTATGAAAAAAGATGCCGAAACAGCATTTTTTCATTTTTTTATCAAAAAAGATACCGTTTCAGCATCTTTTCGTATTATTTTATGAAAAAAGATGCCGAAATAGCATCTCTTTCATTTTTTTTTATCAAAAAAGATGCTGTTTCGGCATCTTTTCGTATTATTTTATCAAAAAAGATGCCGTTTTGCATCTTTTTCATTTTTTTTATCAAAAAAGATGCCGTTTCGGCATCTTTTCATATTATTTTATGAAAAGAGATACCGAAACGACATCTTTTTGTATTATTTCATGAAAAGAGATGCCGAAACGGCATTTTTTTCATTTTTTTTATCAAAAAAAATGCCAAAACAGCATCTTTTTGTATTATTTTATGAAAAGAAAAGATGCGAAACAGCATCTTTTTGTATTATTTTATGAAAAGAGATGCTGAAACGGCATCTTTTCATATTATTTTATGAAAAAGATGCTGAAATGGCATTTTTTTCATTTTTTTTTATCAAAAAAGATGCTGAAACGGCATTTTTTCATTTTTTTTATCAAAAAAGATGCCGAAACGGCATTTTTTCATTTTTTTTATCAAAAAAGATGGTGAAATGGCATTTTTTTCATTTTTTTATCAAAAAAGATGCCAAAACGGCGTCTTTTCATATTATTTCATGAAAAGAGATGTTATTTCAGCATCTTTTCGTATTATTTTATGAAAAAAGATGCCAAAATGGCATCTCTTTCATTTTTTTTATTAAAAAAGATGCCGTTTCGCATCTTTTTCATTTTTTTTATCAAAAAAGATGCTGTTTTGGCATCTTTTCATATCATTTTATGAAAAAAGATGCCGTTTTTCGGCGTCTTTTTCATTTTTTTTATCAAAAAGCACCGAATCAGCGTTTTTTCATAAAATTCTGATTTAATCTTTTAATTTATTGATGGTCAATTAACAAGTCTGCTTGACTTTACACATTATGTTTCATTTAAACTTTATTTATAATTAAATCTATTTACAAATGAATTAAACCTATTTATAATAATAGAGATATTATCAAAGATAAAATAAGAAATATTAAAATTATTAAACTAACTACTGTTAAACAATGATAATGATCACCACGACCTTAAACATAAACACATTCTTATAGTTTTCCCAACCAACCGGTTTCTTTTATCAGTAATCAAATTTTTTCCTGATGAAAAAACTTGCTTAGAAGGTACACTCACTGGTAAAAAAATGATTTATCCTACACATATCTTACACATATTGGGTACTCAAAATGTAGAAAATCATACACAAATAATACACATATCATACACATATCGGGTACTAATATATATATCATACATATATCAGGTACCTGATAGGTATACTATATATATAAGTACCCGATATGTGTATGATATGTGTATTATTTGTGTATGATTTTCTACATTTTGAGTACCCGATATATGTAAGATATGTGTAGGATATGTGTAGGATAGACCATTTTTTTACCAGTGACTTGTGGCTGGGATTGATAAAAAATCACGTGCCATTTTAGCAAGGCTTGGAAATTGTTGCTCATTATTCTTCCACCATTCAAGTGGATCTTCGTTTCCATCAAGCTGGGGTAAAGAAAGATATATTTGGTATTCATCAGCAGAACTTTCCACACGACGACATTTGAATACACAGGACATTACTGACTTTTCTTTATTAGGAGTTTCAGTTTGATCAGATTGAATAGAAACAGCATATGATTTATTATACATACTTAAAAACCTAAAAATTTAATAAAATTATAAAATTAGTATATATAATTGTAAATAATATAAATAATTAGTAAAATACTAACTTTTGTTGGATATCATTTATTAATTCATCTCCCCATTCATTATCCTTGTAATATTGTAATTTCAATCTTGGATCCAAAATAGTAGAAATTAAATATGAATAATTTGTCTTGTTGTAATACTCCAGCAATTTTAATCTGCATATTTTCGCAGCATTTTTTATAATTTGACTCCATTCATTCTCATTGTTGTTGCCACTATTAGCTTCAGATTCATCATCTACATCTTCAATAACTTCCTCATTTTTATCTCCAATAACATTTACATCTCCAATAACATTTTCAACATGATCAATAAGAATATTATATAAAGGAATAGTAGCAGAAAGTGTTGGATAAGTAAATCCAGACATTATAGTTGAAATAGAAATAAAAAATCCTTAATTTTTTCAAGTTCAGCCCATTGATTCTCTGTAAGTAAATATTTTTTAAGATCACGATCATTAAGTGTAACAGAATCAATGGCCTAATTATATAATTAAAATTAATAAATAATTGAAATTATTAAAAACTTAATATTTACAAAAATCAACTTACAATTTTTAATTGTAATGATCTTGAAATCATTTCGTAAGTGGAATTCCACCTCGTGGGTACGTCAGGTATAAGTGTTAAATCCTTTAATTGATTATTTTTACATGCCATTTTTAATTTTTCATGACGTAAAGAAGATGCACGAATTCTATTAACAAGATCTCTAAGCTGTAAGATATAATAATTTTATTAGTATTAAAAAAAGAATTTATAAAATAATAAATAAGTTAAATAATAATTTTACCTTAGAAATTTCACTTTCCAATTGGGTCAATGCTGCTTGAACACTTAAATTAATGACATGGGCAAAACACCTAAAATGATTATCATTTTTATCAAAAGAAATTCTTTTGACTATTGCCCAATTAGTTAATAAACGAATGAATACTGCATTATTTGACGCATTATCTAATGTAATGCCCATTAACTATAAATATTAAATATTGGTAAATTTGATAATTAATTAAATTAAAATCAAAATAAACTAATAAAAAATAAAAATACTTTTTTTTCCATTGAAAAATACTCTAAACCTGTTACAAATGTTTCTTTTAAATTTTGCCCAGTATGTGAATCAAACATTTCAAAAAAATCCAACAGTATATGTTGTAATTTCCAGTCTTTATCAATAAAATGTGCAGTTATTGATAAAAATGATTTGACTGAAGGACTGGTCCAGCAGTCAATTGTAAATGAAATTTTTCCTGGAATATTTAACAAAATATTTTGAACTTTTTCTCTGTCAGTTCTATAAAAATTCGAAATATGAGATTTAATTGTGTCAGCACTGGGAATTTTCGCAGTAGGGTGTAATGAATGTATAAAATTGATAAATTCTGGCTCCTCAGCAATTGTAAATGCATGTTGTTTAATAACAATCCATTTTACCAGATTATTTATCATTTCATTATGATCATATGACCACTAAATAATAATACAATTATCTATTAATTAATAAAATTTATGAAATAAAAATAAAATAAGAAGTTATTTTTACCTTTAGTGCTTTTAACATTTCTAAAACATTTACTCCAGTTGACTGAGTTTCTTGCTGTATAGAATGAACATTTTTTAAATGTTTTGTTATATTTGTAGTACTACCTCCAAAACATATATAAGTTTTGCTGCAATAAGTACAGGTAGCTCTTTTATTATATTTAAAATTTTCATCTTTTTTGAAATGGCTCCATACAAAACTGCCTTGATTATTTTGAGCATTTTCTAACGATTCTAAATTACTTAATCTTCTTGCTGGTGTTGCCGGTAGGGACGCATCAATTTCATCCTCAGAATTATGACAACTTCCTTCATTGTTGTCTTCTGCGTCCATAGTTAGTTTACAAAAAAAATAAACCGAAAATCTTTAAAAAAATTTTTTGGTGCTACATATGTTGGTTGATAAACATCATGATTATCAACTTAGTGTTCCAAACGAATCAAATCAGATGAATCCGATTTTGACTCGAATCCATTATTTAAAAAACATTACGTAACGTTTTTTATTTCAATTTAACGAATAAAAAACCGTTTCGCAACGGTTTTTTAATCATTTAATAAAAAATGTTGCGAAACGTTTTTTATTCCAATTTAACGAAAAAAAAACCATTTCGCAACGGTTTTTTAATCATTTTAATAAAAAACGTTATGAAACATTTTTTATTTCAATTTAATGAAAAAAAAACTGTTGCAAAACGGTTTTTTAATCATTTTAATAAAAAATGTTGCGAAACGTTTTTTATTCCAATTTAACGAATAAAAAAAACCATTTCGCAACAGTTTTTAATATTTTAATAAAAAAATGTTTGCGAAACGTTTTTTTATTCAATTTAATGAAAAAAAACCATTTCGCAACGGTTTTTTAATCATTTTAATAAAAAACGTTGCGAAATATTTTTTATTACAATTTAACGAATAAAAAAAACCGGTTTGCAATGGTTTTTAATATTTTAATAAAAAAGCGTTTGTGAAAGCGTTTTTTTATTCAATTTAATGAAAAAAACCGTTTCGCTAAGCGGTTTTTAATTATTTTAATAAAAAAATGTTGCGAAACATTTTTTTATTTCAATTTAATGAAAAAACTGTTTTGCAACGGGTTTTCAATTATTTTAATAAAAAAGCGTTGCGAAAGCGTTTTTTATTTTCAATTTTTTAACGAAAAAAAAACCATTTCACAAGCGGTTTTTTAATATTTTAATAAAAAAAGTTTGCGAAATGTTTTTTTATTTCAATTTAATGAAAAAAAACTGTTTACGCTTGGTTTTTAATATTTTGATAAAAAAAGCGTTGCAAAAGCATTTTTTATTACAATTTAATGAAAAAAACTGTTTCTGAACGGTTTTTTAATATTTTGATAAAAAAGCGTTGCGAAACATTTTTTTATTTCAATTTAATGAAAAAAACTGTTTCACAAGCGGTTTTTTAATATTTTAATAAAAAAGCGTTGCGAAGCGTTTTTTTATTTTCAATTTAATGAAAAAAAACCATTTCGCAACAGTTTTTTAATATTTTAATAAAAAAAATGGTGCGAAATGTTTTTTTATTTCCCCGAATTTAATGAAAAAAAACGTTTCACAACGGGTTTTTAATATTTTAATAAAAAAACATTTGTGAAAGCGTTTTTATTCAATTTAATGAAAAAAAACCGTTTACGAACGGTTTTTTAATCATTTTAATAAAAAGCGTTGCGAAATATTTTTTATTACAATTTAACGAATAAAAAAAACCGGTTTGCAATGGTTTTTAATATTTTAATAAAAAAACGTTTGTGAAACGTTTTTTTATTCAATTTAATGAAAAAAAACCGTTTCGCAACGGTTTTTAATTATTTTAATAAAAAAATGTTGCGAAACATTTTTTTATTTCAATTTAATGAAAAAACTGTTTTGCAACGGGGTTTCAATTATTTTAATAAAAAACGTTGCGAAACATTTTTTATTTCAATTTTTAATGAAAAAAATAACCATTTCACAACGGTTTTTTAATATTTTAATAAAAAAACGTTGCGAAACGTTTTTTATTTTAATTTAATGAAAAAAAACTGTTTCGCAACGGTTTTTTAATATTTTGATAAAAAACGTTGCAAAACATTTTTTATTACAATTTAATGAAAAAAACTGTTTCGCAACGGTTTTTTAATATTTTGATAAAAAAACGTTGCGAAACGTTTTTTATTTCAATTTAATGAAAAAAACTGTTTCGCAACGGTTTTTTAATATTTTAATAAAAAAACGTTGCGAAACATTTTTTTATTTCAATTTAATGAAAAAAACCGTTTCGCAACGGTTTTTTAATATTTTAATAAAAACGTTACGAAACGTTTTTTTATTTCAATTTAATGAAAAAAAAACCATTTCGCAACAGTTTTTTAATATTTTAATAAAAAACGTTGCGAAACGTTTTTTTATTTCAATTTAATGAAAAAAACCATTTCACAACAGTTTTTTAATATTTTAATAAAAAATGTTGCGAAATGTTTTTTTATTTCAATTTAATGAAAAAAAAACCGTTTCACAACGGTTTTTTAATATTTTAATAAAAGAACATTTGCGAAATGTTTTTTTATTTCAATTTAATGAAAAAAAACTGTTTCGCAACAGTTTTTAATCATTTTAATAAAAAAATGTTGCGAAACGTTTTTTTATTTCAATTTAATGAAAAAAACCGTTTCGCAACGGTTTTTAATCATTTTAATAAAAAACGTTGTGAAACGTTTTTTATTTCAATTTAATGTAAAAAAAACCATTTCGCAACGGTTCTCAATTATTTTAATAAAAATATTGCGAAACGTTTTTTAACAATTAACTTAACAATTCGCAACGTTTTCAATTTAATAACAGGGCATTTTTTCATCTTATTTTTATGAAAAAAGGCTTTTTGGATCTGATCCGATCTGGATCCGATCTGGATCCGCTTGAATCTAATCCGATCTGATTTGATTTGTATGAATTGTTGATCCAATTCGATTCGATCCAAATTGGATCAAATTTTTTGATTCGGATCAGATCACGGATCATAAAATCTATGATTCGATCTGATCTGTCTCGGATCAGATCCGCGGATACGGATCAGATCGGATTTTTTTTGGAACATTAAATACAATGCAATCAACACAGTAGATTCAAAACAATACTTTAATTAATAATACAATCGGTAATGTAAAAATACTTGTTTTTAAGTATAGTACATAAATAAAATATATTACTTAAAGGAAAAATAAGTTGCGGAAATTACCCAGTTATTATGACAATTTTTTAATAAACGTAATTATTAAGCAATATAATTGCATTGTTCATTATGTATATAAACTCAGTTATTTTCAGAAATGTAAAAATACATCAAATGAATCATAAATATAAAAAGATGGAAAAAAAGAAAATTTATGATTATAGATGCCATAGATGTTGGAAAATAAGTGAGCGTTTAATTCCATGGCATGATGATGACTTTAACAACGAATTAAAAGAATGCTTTGCCAGATGTGGAATTAAAGTAAATCATAATCATAAGTTATGCAGCAAATGCATTGAAAAAATAAATTTAGAGAAAACCAAACTCAGTGAATTAACTAGAATAATAAAAAAAATTTAAATTTATTATATGATAAATAACAAAGAAAATTTTGTTTAGCAGAAAAATTTATTGTATAGAATTTTTTTAATTATAAATATTATATTTGGGGAAAAAATGGATTCGTTTATATTATAATTTATATAATTGTTAGAAAACTATCACTATAAAGAAACGATTATAATATTTTGATGCTTTGATACTACCGATCAAATACGAAGATATTTAGTTTATCGCTTAGAAATAGGCATAAATGTATCAAATTTGGTTGTAACTGCGTGTGATTTAAAACTAAAAAGTAAAGAAGTCATATTTCAACTGACTGCAGCATCAATCTTTGCTGCGCAATGAAATAAAATATAAATATACTAATCGTGATACATTATTTTTTTTCTTTTTAGTTTAAAAGAAGATGTCCTCACTTGGTGTTTGCAATATTAACAATAAATTTTGTAGTTGCCAAACTTATATGGAAGACGATAATAATCCAGGAAAATGTTTTTATTGCAATCATTTTAACGCGTTTTATACCGGGTTTTCCATTTTGTTTTGAAATTCTTCAACGCCATTTTTGGGAGCTTGCCAAAAAAAGGGAGCTTCGTGTGGATGTCAAACATTTTTTGCTGTTCCTAATGACCGATTAAAATGCAAATATTGTGATAATTTTTCTGCATTTCATAAGATGACTTTCCAAATAGTGTTTCTAGCTTGCCTGAATCTATCAACAAAAAGTCTGTAGGCATTATTAGAAGGGAGGGAAATAAAATTTTAACTACAGGTCATCCCGAAAGCTAATCACTTACTCTTAACAATATATTATTATTTTTTAAAGATAGTTGGAAAAATAAATCGGCTCCAAGAAAAAATACTTCAATTTGGAAAAAAATGAAGAAAAGAGGTTTAATTGTTGAACAAGTAACATTTAATAAGGATGATATTAAAAATTTTAATACTAAAATTGTTAGTTTATTTCAAATTGATATTGTTGCGAATAATATCATTATATTAAAAGCACTAGTCGAAATAAGAAAAATCGGCAATCAACCATGCCAACCAAATTTCGGTAATGCAGGCCGAAGTTTCAGTAAAGTTCCGGCCTGCATTAAAAACTGGGTGAAAATTGACCAAAATTAGGTTTGCCGATTTATCACCTATTTCCGGTCTTAAGAACCGTTTAAAATTCACCAATCACCTAATTGTTAAAAAAAAATTGCTGAACACTGGTTATTATTAAAAATCGGCCATTATATCGGAAAATTTTTTTAAGGGATAAATATCGACATCATACCAAATATAAAATTATGTATTACGCATATCAGCCGTATCATGCGTCAGTCGCATTACATATTCATGTATTTTAACTTTTTTAAACTTTTTTTTAATGAAACTTCCCTTTTTCTCTTTTGTTTTTCCCTTTTCCCATTTTTTCGTTCTTCCCCTTTCTCTCCCTCTCTTTCGTTTCTCTCTTTTCCTCTCTCTTTCGTTTCCTCCTCTTTTTAAATCTTCCCTTCACCTAAATTAAACGTTTTCTAGAAGTGAAAAAACTATAAATTTATCTTTTAAGTTACGTTTTCGTTTCAGTGGATCTCTTGTGGAAATGTAATTCATTTCGGCCGTCAGACGCTTGGAAATTCAGGTTTCTTTTTAGATGGCCAAAAACAATGTTGAAATTCAGTTTTCTCTGAATATTTTTTTGACGAAACGTATATTAACGTTTCATTTTCTATCTTTCTTTCAGACGATTTCTTCGAATATCTCGGAAGATTTATCCGCACACGCACTATCCTTTAACAAACCAATGATTACGCCCAAAACCTTCATCACACCCTTATCATAATAATAAAAGATTCTTTAATTTATTCAGTTAAGTTCTTTTAATAATAATTATTTCCAAGAAAGCTTTAAAAATGTAGATTAATTTTTATTATTTATTAATTGATTATAGATCATTTATCAGATCAAATAATTAGATCAGATCTTTTCATAAATAACGAATCATAGGAGTAGCTACAAAGTATGATACTCCTCCATCCCTTTTCAAAGCATTATCGGTTAAATTGATTGTGTGGCCACTTACTGCATCTTGATATGACTCCGAGAGTGTACAGTAAGAAGTGCCAGTCTTGGCCAGCCATAGATTTAATTAAAAGTAACCTCACTTCTCTTTCTTCCTCTTGTTCGTCTTATGCACGCGCTTTCGAGCTGGTTGATATTCTGTGCGAAACCTAGAAAAGAAATCACGGGTATTAATTCAATGTACAACACTATCGCTATTATTTCAGCAAGAATATCTTTCTGCACATTTCAGGTGATTGATACACCATACAATATGTCACTTCACAGGTAAAAAATGGGCGAGGGTTTAACTTGGGATAGTGTTTATGATAGAATATTGCCACAAAGCAGAATGTGGTTGAGATTTTTTAGCTTAAAAGCGTCATATGCAGACTTTTTTGAACTGCAGATGTCATCCGTGTGGTTATGCTGTAGCCAAGCTTGAGTGAGAGGCCAGTGGATCTGGTCGACCTTGAAATTATCGAATAGTGACCGTAAAGTATGATTATTTAAAAAATCACTGAAGGTACAACAATCAGTGACGTCTTAGAGAATTGGCGTATGTCGTGATTAATAGGACCTAACGAGGACCATAAAGGTGACATCAGACTATTAGGTAAATACGTCGAATTGAGCTCTATTGGAGCGAGAAAGAATTTATTACCTAAATTTCGAAAAAGAAATGTGAACTTCATTTTTTTGTCTTTTTTAATAATGAATTACTTTGTTATGCGTTTTCACTTTAGGCGCGTGGAATTCTGATGATAATATTAGAAGGTTTGTTTTTTGTAATTTTATTTTTTATTAATTTAACGAACTTTACTAACAGTTCATTTTTTTTATTTTGAGGCGAGTCAGTTCTTTGGATTTCGAAAGGTGAATATTGTTTTTTTAGAAGAAAAACATCTTTTTTAACGAAATGATCTTAACATTTCGTTAATTTTCTTTTTTTTCAGACGGTCAGCACTTCAGATCTTTGGAGATGGATTTCGGTAAGGATGGAGGAGTGTTGTTAATGAGCTATTGTTTCTATCAAAACGTTTTCTAATATTTCATTTTTTTATTCCTTTTTGTAGGTTTAGATTTTTGTGAATGAGCGATACTACTGGAAATAAAGACGGTAAGTTTCGCAACGCTTAATTCTTACTTTTTTTAAATAGAAACGTCTAACATTCTTTTGTTTCTTTTTTAGGTTTTGGCTTCAAATTTTGGCGTTAGATATGGTAAGTTTCGAATTTGCAACTTCGAAACTTAATTTTTTTTAACGAAACGTAACTAACGTTTCGTGTTCTTTTTTTTGTAGGTTTTTCCAGTATCCGGTATTTTGGAAATTAAGTTTCAAAGTTGTAACTTCGAAACATTTTTTAATTTTTTTTCTTAGAAACGTTTTTTAACATTTCTTTTTTTGTAGATTTCGGTTTCGGAATATCGAACATGCCGAAATGGTAAATTTCGCAATGAAACGTTGCGAAATATAATTTAATTTATTTTATTTTATTTGTTAATAGAAATGTTTTCTAACATTTCTTTTCTTTTCTTGTAGAGTTCTTGAGGATTTGCTGGATCGGGTACTATTGGAATGTGGAAATGGTAAGTTTCGTTACGAAACTTATCGTTTTTTTTATGATTTCAAAGGGGAACTAAGATATGTTACGAATCTTTAACGAATCTTAGATTTTTTTTAATATTATAGAACGGTTTACTAACCGTTTTAATTCTTTTTTTTTATAGGTTTCGGATAGTTTTTGAAGAACGGAAAGAACTAAGATTCGTAAGTATTATATTACGAATCTTAGATTTTTTTTTTTAATTTATGGAACGGTTTACTAACTGTTCTTGTTTTTTTTATAGTTTCGGGTGGGTTTCTGAAGAACAGGAAAGAACAAAAGGTTCATAAGTATTACAGATCTTAGTTTTTTGTTTTTTTTTAATCTTATGGGATGGTATACTAACCGTTCTTATTATTTTTATAGGTTTCAGGTAGTTTTCGAAAAATATCTTTGTTTACAATTTCGAAATATTACTTTCTTTTATTTATTTTAAATATGTATATTTATATTTTTTAAATAAAATTAATAAGTCTAAATAAATTAAATAAATGATAAATTAATTAATTAAATATAAAATGCTAAATTAAATAAATAGGAATCGATAAATAAAAAAATTGATAAATTTCGTCAAAAAATAAAAAATCGATTGTTTGCTGTTTTTTTTAGAAACTGTCAACGATTTTTTTGGTAATGATCGGAATTTAGACCAACTTTCATATTACATTCGTCAATTTGAAATTTGGATGAAATGGAATATTCTGACTAATGAAAGTTTGACGAATAGTTCTATTTCCGATGTTTTAATGAATTTTTGCCAATTTGTGATTGCCAAGTGGCAGGCGAACTGTGCAAATCGCCTATTATCATTTTGACGATTTTTTTGGTAATGATCGGCCAAATTTAGACCAACTTTCGTCCAACATTCGTCAATTTGAAATTTGGATGAAATGGAATATTCTGACCAGTGAAGGTACTAAAGGTGAATTTAAATCTTCAATTTGTCAGGTAAAAATTATTTAATATTGGGTTCTAAATTAACAGTTTATTTTTTATATTTTAATTCTTATTTTGTGTTGTGTTTTAGAATAAAACATTAAAGAATTTGAGATCAAATATGTCAAAAAGCAACAGAAATTGTATCTTGGTAATTACATTTTTAGTTAGCATTTCTTTTTAATAATGTATCGATATTTATTAATCATGTTGCTTTAACAACAATTTTAGCATTGGTAGATAATTCCAATGACGAGTCTTCTGTGATGAATATCAAAAACTTGATTAGTTGAGATTTTATAGACTAAATTTACATAGTTATTCTAATGATTATCGGCGATTTTATTCACATAAAAGATTAACTAAAAACGGATAAATAAAATAAGAATCACGTAAATTACAACAACATTAAAAAAATTATTTATTAGTAATTAATAGAAGTGGTATAAAGAGTACATAAGCTAAATAAAATAATATCACTCTTTTCATTTTTTGATTTTAGATGAATTTTTATTAATGTTATCTATATCAAATCAAAAGTATCGAACTTGATATTATAATGACCAGTCTTCTTGATAGACTTACAGTCAACTCTCTTTATAGTCACACATTTGGAACAGTCCATATTTGGTGATTATTTTACAAGTGTATTGTACGTTTAGTGGCCACTACTTTCCGCACCCTTTATTGAAGGTTATGGAGGTAGGTCGTTCATTGCATCATCCTAAGGTTGCTTGTCTAAACCTCTTCAAAATCCTACGATTAGTTTCGTCAAAATTTTACTATAGATTTATTATAGTTTCGGCAGAGTTTCGGCAGTTTCGGCATTTATAATAAGTTTCAGCAGTTTCGCCTTTCTCCAAAGTTTCACCAGTTTTTTAATATAACTTTAATATAATTTCGGCAGAATTTCGCTTTTTGGCGAAACGCCATCTTGCCTAAACCCTAGGTTTCGGCAAGCAACCTTACATCATCCTCACTAGATCATGATGTAACCATCCCCGCCCTTTTAACAGGGACAATTTAACACCACAACCGAAATGCAAGGACATATCCCAGGGACCCGAAGGCCTTCGAATCTGCTGAACACCACCCTACTCATCCTTTAATCCGTTGCATGATACTGTAATGGCTACTATTATAAACCCCTTACCATTACTACTGTCACAGAGGACTTTCGTCAGATAACCTTCAAACATCTAGACCCCTTCTATACCACCATATTAGGTACCAGGTCTCACTCAAATGCCACTACAGCCCGCGATTACCCACCACTGATAGTACAGTTGTAATCCCCAAGTGGTATACTTATGTAGTGACCACCTAGACAGTAAGCTTGTAGATGTTACCCAGGATCATCCCTTATGGTGGGTATCAACCACCAGGAATCACCAACCAGGGCCCATCAGAGAAGGGAATCGAACCCAATCACCAAGCTATTTGTCTGTGCACGAACACTATGGTTGGCCTAAGACCTAACAGAAGGTCTAACTACCACTAAGACATTGCGCCCTCAGCTTTACCATCTAGGACAACCATCTAGCCATTACTGACCATATTTGGTGATTATTTTACAAGTGTATTGTACGTTTAGTGGCCACTACTTTCTGCACCCTCTTCTGAAGGTTATGGAGGTAGGTCGTTCATTGCATCATCCTCACTAAGTTATGATGTAACCATCCCCGCCACCTTCAACAGGGACAATTCAACACCACAACCGAAACACAAGGACATATTCCAGGGACCCGAAGGCCTTTGAATCTGCTGAACACCACCCTACTCGTCCTTTAATCCGTTGCATGATACTGTAATGGCTACTATTATAAACCCCTCACCACTACTACTGTCACAGAGGACTTTCGTCAGATAACCTTCAAACATCTAGACCCTTCCATACCACCATTTTAGGTACCAGGTCTCACTCAAAGGCCACTACAGCCCGCGATTACCCACCACCGTTAGTACAGTTGTAATCCCCAAGTGGTATACTTATTGTAGTGACCATTTGGACAGTAAGCTTGTAGGTGTTACCCAGGATCATCCCTTATGGTGGGTATCAACCACCAGGAATCACCAACCAGGGCCCATCAGAGAAAGGAATCGAACTCAATCACCAAGCTATCTGTTCTGTGCACAAACACTATGGTTGGCCTAAGACCTAACAGAAGGTCTAACTACTACAAAGACATTGCACCCTCAGCTTTACCATCTAGGACGACCATCTAGCTATTACTGACCCCAAGTGGTATCGTAGAGTGACCACCTGGACAGGAAGTCCCCCCCAAGGTATAGTAGTGACCTTAAGGACAGGACTGCGCACATGCCAATGGCCTCATGGGGAACGTTAGAAGGATACCATGACCCTTAATTGAAATGTGCAGCCTAACCGTTGAGATCCCCCAATTCCCTCTGTCATCAATTTACAGAGTTGCCACATCGAACGGGCATTCCCATGGTCGAACGAACGAATGAACGAACGAACGAATAAACGAACGAACGAATAATCGACGGCATAATTAACAAATAATATAATCAACGCACAACAACAATATACAACAACATTCTTGGTTCACAACATAAATAGCGTTAGTAATATAAAACATTAAACGATATAAAATAAAATTTACTTCTCTAAATTTTCCCCAAATTATATCCACTTTTACCTTTAATTTCAAACTTCGATAGCTCTCGCTACGAATTATTACTTTTCAAAAGTGTACATTTAATTCATCTTAAAATTTCCATTTTTATTCAATTAAAATTAATTAAGCGAACATTAATTAAAGTTTAGGGCGAACCTATTACCTTTAATTAAAATTATACTTCATTAACAAATAATTAAATGAAACTTATATTTTTATTGAGTTCTGTGGATGAGAACTGTGGAATTACTTTGAATTCCGCTCTCTATATATACAATTTTTATGCTACTTTCTATACTATCTTTTATGTTCTTTTTACATATTATCTTTGAACTATTTTTCTAATATACTATCTATATTTTAAATACGCTATCTTTTAATATGCTATCTTTTAATATGCTATCTTTTTATATATGTTCTTTTTAATATATTATCTTTTACGTTCCATCTTTATACTATCTTTTTATATTATCTTTTACATTATTTTGTGTTCTTTAATCTTTCTGACATTATTCTATATGTTCTTTTAATTCGCTTTATGTGTTTTGCTTATAATCTATCTTTTGTGGCTTATAATTATTCTTTCTTATCGTTCTTATTGTTAAAGATTGCTAAGCCGCAATTGATCGACTCTATTTATCCTATTGGTTCCTTGTCAATCATTCAATAAATATTACATCATGTAGATCATTACTCTTCCTAAATGTTTATCCTTTTCGGCTAATTATTTATCCATCTACGCCAATCTATAATTAATTTGTTCGTTCTTAATATTTAATAATTACATTTGGTGGTTGAATTTTATCATCTTTTCGTGCTTGATATTCGACCGTTTACATTATCCCCCTCTTCGCTATTTGTGACCTCACAAATAACTTTAATAGAATCGAACTCGTGTCTTATCCATAATAATTTTAATCGAATCGAACTCGGGTCTTATCGAATACCTCTTTTCCTTTAATTACTATTTTTGGTGTAAATCTCCCCCGATCATAAAATTTCTTTAGCCATTCTCCATTTTGTGGTGTCCTTAGTATTCTTCCGTCCAATTCTTTGAGTTTGTACGCTCCATTTCCAAATTCTTCGTGAATTAAATATGGTCCTTTCCATTTGTTCTGTAATTTTCCAGACCATTGTTTCTCTCTCCATGCTTCATATAATAATACTTTTTCTCCTATTTCAAATTTAGGTTTTCTAATTCCTTTTTTGTCATGTTGTTGTTTTTGTCTCTCTTGAGCTTCTTCCACATTATCTTTTATTTTTCTTTTTATTACTGGTAGCTCCTCAATTAGTATTTTTACTCTATCAGCTAATGTTATCTTATTTTCATCTTTATCTAATGGTAATTTCGCTCTTCTTCCATATGTTGCATAAAAAGGTTTAATCTTCGTTGATGATTGCTTCTTTGTTCTATATGCAAATAGTACAGATGGTATATGTTTATCCCAATTTTCTTCTCCTAATTTGGCTAATCCTTCGCATAAAGTTTTATTGAATCTTTCGACCAAACCATTTGTTTGTGGCCTATATGGTGTACTTAATCTATGATTTATTCCACACCTTTCTACCAATTCTTCCATCATTCTATTGTTAAAGTGAGTCCCTCTATCACTAATTATTTTCTTTGGACACCCATGTCTACAAATTATGTCCCTCCAAATAAATTCTACTACCTCTTTCGCTGTAGCTTCTTTTAGTGGTGCGGCTCGGCCATTTTGTAAAATAATCCATTGCTACTACAATGTACTTATTTCCCTTTTCTGTCTCTTTTAGTGGTCCAACTATATCTATCCCAATCATCTCGAATGGTCCATTTATCTTTATCGGCATTAATTCGTTCTTTCCTCTTGGTTTTCCTCTCATTTGACAATTCCAACATGTTTTTACATATTCTTCTACATCTTCTTTCATATTTTTCCACCAATAATTTTCTTTTATTCTATCTAATGTCGCTTCTACTCCAAAATGTCCTGATAATTCGTTATCATGCATCATGTACATCAATCCTTCGTATTCATAATCCCTGATTACTCTAAATTTGTTTTGTCCTTTTACTCTATATAGAATTCCTTCTTTCAATTCATATTTATTCTCATTTTCAATATTGTCAATTATTCTCTTGTAATTATTTTCTTCCATAATACCTCTTTAATTGATTTCGCTTCTAAATTTGTTATTTTCGTTATGTGTTCTGTATTTTTAGTTCTGTGCTCTTCTCCATTTCTCCACCTCTTTAAATACTTTTCTCCAACTACTATTGTCATTTTTAACTTTTACTCGACTGTATCTTTTAGTATCTTTGTACACGCCCTGATTTTCTTCAAACATTCTAACCATGTCCAAATATTCATCCTTCTTTAATGTTGGATATGATGATTTTTCCGTTTTCTTTGTTTCTCTTCCAATGTAATTTTTCCAACATACGTCGCCATCTTTTTCTAAAAATATCACTATTGATTTATCTATTGTTTCTTTCAATCTGAATATTTCTTTTTCCATCTCATGATTTCCATGTGGAGTAATTAATCCTCTGTCAAAACTTTTCATCTTTTGATAATAATATTCACAATATGGTGATTTGTCCAAAATTATTATATCTGTATCTTCGTCATATTCTAACATTCTTCTGTTTATTTGTTCCACTACTTCTTTTCTAAATTTCCATTCCGTCTCCATTTTTGATTCATAAAATTCATCTTTGTCTTTTCTTCTTCTTTTATAAGTATTGAATCTTACTTTTAATCCTTGTTTTTCCCATTCTTTAATTAAATTTTGTACTATACTTGTTTTTCCTAATCCGTCTACTCCGTCGATTATTACTATTTCTGGTTGATCCTCTACTATCTTTAATAACCTACTTAATGCGTCGGCGTTCATATTTTCTTTTCCCGACCTATGTATTACTTCAAAATTATATTGCTGTAATTCCATCACCCATCTTGCTCTTTTTCCTTTTGGTATCTTTGCATTCATTAATCCTTTTAATGCACTGTGATCTGTTATTACTTTAAATTTTCTATCGATTAAATATTTATGAAAATGTTGAATTCCCCAAACTATTCCTAAACATTCCAATTCTGTTATCGGATAATTTTCTTCTGCTGGTAATAAACTTCTACTCGCATATGCTATTACTACTTCTTTTCCCTTTTCATCTTTTTGACTTAATACTGCACCTAATCCTTTTCCTGATGCATCTGTTATTAATAGAAATTCTTTCTTCCAATCTGGATGTCGTAATATCGGATATTGTATTAGCTTTTCTTTTAATTTTTCAAATGCTTCTTGTTGTTCTTTTCCCCAAATAAAAGGTACTCCCTTCTTTCTCAAATCACTTATTGGTCTAGCTATCTTTGAAAAGTTTTTCACAAATTTTCTGTAATATGAACAAAGTCCTAAAAATGATCTTACTTTTTTCACTGTTGTCGGTGCCTTCATTTCTTTTATCTTTTCTATCTTTTTATCGTCTGGCCTTAATCCATCATTTCCTACTATATGTCCTAAAAATTCTATGTTTCTTTTCAAAAATCTACATTTCTTTAATTTTATTATTAAATTATTCTCCTGTAACTTCTTTAATACTTTTTCCACATGTTCCATATGGTCTTTTAAATTCTCTGAATATATCATAATATCGTCAATATATACTACTACAAAATCATTTATGTATTCTTCTAATATTTCATCCATTAATCTTTGAAATGTTGCTGGTGCATTCGTTAAACCGAACGGCATTACATTATACTCAAATAATCCTTTTGAACATACAAATGCTGTTTTTTCTTTGTCTTCTTCTTTCATTTCTACTTGATTAAATCCTGCCGCTAAATCTATACTCGAAAACCATTTTGCTTTCCTGTATTTATCTAGTAATTCATCCATTCTTGGTAAAGGAAAACTATCCATTATAGTTATCTTGTTTAACTTTCTGTAATCAATACAGAATCTATATTTTCCCGTTTTCTTTCCTGCTAATGTAACCGGTGAACTCCATGGACTTTTTGATTTCCTTATCCTTCCTTGTTTTAACAATTTATCCACTTCTTCGCTTATAAATTTTGCCTTTTCATCTGTTTCTTTGTATCTTCTTTGCTTTATTGGTTCTACCCCCTCTTTTATTTTTATCTCATGTTGCGCTGCTTTCGTTCTTCCTTCTATCTCTTCGTCATATTCCAAAATATCTTGGTATTCTAATAGTAATTTTACCATATTTTCCCAAATTGGTTCTTCTACTTTCCCTATACTTAGTTTTTGCATAAATTTTCCACTTGGTTCGAGCATCTTTTCCGTCTCTCTCTCTTCAGAGCCAAGACTTTCTATTTAAAATTCTGGTGCATTTTGAATACCTCTCCTTCATCGTTGCTTTCATATTCTTCGTCATCCTCGCTCTCCTCACTTTCATATATTGCTTCTCTTTCATATCCTACTGGAATCGTTATTATTTCTCCTTGTTCTTCTATTCTTAAGGTATGATCTTCAAAATTTATTTTTGCATTATACAGCTTCCATATATCATTTCCCAAAATTAGATCCTCTTCTTCTAAATCGATTACTTCAACTTCTTTTAGTATTTCTAATTCATCTTTGTATCTCAAAGTTATATTTGCCTTTCCTAACGCTGCTATCTTTTGCCCATTTGCTATTGTACATCTAAATTTACTTTTTCCAAATATAGGTATATTCAATCTCCTCCTTAATTTGTCTGTTATCACACTTACTGCTGCTCCAGTATCTATTATTACATTCACTAATTGATCTTCAACTTCTAATTCTGTTCTCATTGCTGTAGTTCTTTTCTCTTCATTTTTCATAGTTCCCACCGAGTGTAGTCAATTTTTCTCGTTTATGCTTCTTGGTCTATATGTTCCTTCTCTCAATTGTTTATGATACTTAGTATTCTCATTTATCATTTGTCCAATTGTTATATTCGCTCTACAATTTTTCACGTCTTCCACAATATCGTAAGGTGGTATTCCATCAGTTAATCTCGGTCCATATTCTCTGGGCTTTCCTGTCCCTGATGGCTTTGTTCTAACCCAATTTCCAAATTCATCTTGCCGCATTCCAGGGTAAAATGCTTTGCCTTCTTTTGTGAACATTGGTTTATAAAATCTTCCATCTTTTGTCATGGGTCGCCGACCATAATTATAATCTTCTGGTCCTATTGGATTATCCCAATTTTGACTATCTTTGTATACATTATTTTGTTCTGTCCTTTCGGGCGTATATCTTGGTGTTGTTGTTCCACTTGGTATTTCTCTATCATCCATTCTATTTCCCGCTTCTCTTAATTCTTCTTGTAAATTTCCTTCTTCATTATTATTTTTATATCCCACTACTGGATTCGTCCTTCTTGTTTGTCTTCTTGTCTTTACTGCGTTATCTTTTGCGTATAATTCATTATGATAATTTAATTCCCTATCTTCATAATCATCGTAATAACCTTGTGTATAATACATTTCACCGTATTGTGGTTCCTCATCTTCATATCCATTATAATCATATTCTTCTTGATCATAATACTCGTCCATCATATTCACTCCTACATTCCTTCTTTTCTCTGGACACTCTCTTGAATAATGACCAGCTCTACCACATGTATAGCATGTCGGTACTCTTTTTTGTAATGACTGATTTCTTTGAATTGGTTGATTTCTTTGCATTGGTTGGTTTCTTTGCATTGGTTGGTTTCTTTGTGGCAATCGCCTATAGCTCTGACTCGCTAAATTTCTTAATCTTTCATTCTCATCTTCTAACATCTTAATTTGTAACTTCGCAAAACTGTCTGCTAATTCATCTACACTTACCCCTTTATTATTCCTTACATTCCCTTGAACAATAGGTTCTTGTCTTCTTTGTTCATCATTAATTCCTTTTGGTTGTACTTTATCTGTTAATGCTTCTAAACCTCTTTCTACGTTTTTTGCTATCTGAAATGTTGCATTTAGATCTGCTGGATTTCCCATTACTACGTCTTTAGTAAAGTCCGGTTTTAATCCTCTAATAAAAATTCTCTTTTGCTGATTTGCTGCTACTGCTGCATTACCTCCCGCTCTCTTTAACATATATTTAAATCTCGTAAGGTATTGAGTTACATTCTCGTCTCCCTGTCTAATCTTTTCTAATTGTTCTAGCCATCTATCTTTAATTTCATCACTTGCATACTTTCCAATTATTCTTACTCTTAATCTTAAATTATGATCTCCATTAACATTCCAATCGACAATATTTACTCCTTCAGTCTTTAACCAATCTGCTGCTCCTCCCATTAATTTCGCTTTTGCTAATCTAAATCTCTGTGCATCATCATTCCCTAAACCATTTGCTGTAAATGTCTCCTCAAATTTATCTGCCCATTCTTCTGGATCTTCTCCACTGGTACCATAAAATACTGGTATTTCCACAATAGCTCCCCTATTTGCGTTTAAATTTCCTATTGCATTAGTATTCGCTTGAACTTCTCCTTGTAATCCTGTCAATGTTACTGGTGGTAATGCTAAATTGTTCCAATCTGCCCCAATATCATGATTATACATAGTATTCATTAATGCTCTTAGATTTGCCCTGAGTTCATCTCTTGATGCTGCCATTGTTATCTTTGGTTTTATTGGTGGTACTGGTGTTATTGGTATTATAGGTGTTTTCTTTAATTCTTTGTTTTCCTTTTTGCTTTTTGATTTTTTACTTGAGCCAATTTCAGGTCCTTTTATATCCTCTTCCACTTCATCTTCATCATCTATTGGATTTTCTTTTTCAATATCTTTTTCACATTCTATGCAAGTTTCTTTTCCAATTTTGAATTCTTTCTTTAATCTTTCAATTTCACATCTTTCACATTCTTTTGTGTTTTCAACTCTCCATTGTAATATTTGTTCATCTAATTTTTCATCTTCAAGATTCCATATTGTTAAATATTTCTTCATAAATTCATATGTTGTTATTATCTTTGCGGTTACTCCAAATTTTCTTATTTTTTCGATTTCCGTTATTTCTACATCATATCCCATCCTTTTCAAATCCATTCTAATTATTTCTTCGAATATCTTTGTTGTTTCTGTTTCTTCAACATTATTGGATTCAATAGATTCATCAGATTCCTCATCTGACATTTCTTCATTTTTACTAATTGGTAAATTTCCTTCTTTCTCATCGTCTGTTTCCGTTATAGTATAGCTTCTTGGTGTATCATCACTATCTGTTTCATCTATATTTAATTGTTCAAACCCTCTAATCTTATCATAAACTTTTTCAACTATCTCTTTTTTAATTCCCCAACCATGTTCACGAACTCTTATGTGCATTGTGTGCAACATTAATCTAATTTTTTGTTTGAACGCTTCTATCTTTTCTGTTGACTCATCTTCTTTTAATTCAGCTTCTTCATATAATATATTTTTGTATCTTCTAATAGTGCTATCCTTACATTCTATAAAATTTGTTATAGCTTCTTTATACCATTCATAAAATTCCCCAAATCTTATATTCACATCCCAATCTTCCAAAATATAACCATATCTTATTAATTCCTCATTCCCTATCAATCTGTCCATTGTTTCATCTTCTTTATCATTTTCTATACAATCTCTCACGATCACTATTATTATTATCTTTAATCCTTTTTCTCTTAATACTGGTTGTTTCAAGTATCTTATCGATTCGACCATTACATCTAATGCATCTCTAGTCCTTCCTTTTGTATAATTATTTCTTTCTTCACTATCTATACTTAATAAATTTAATAACGCTCTTACAGTTTCTGCATTATAATCTCTTATCGTATATTCAAATTTTTGCAATATTTTCCAAAATTTCTTGAAAACTTCTGGTGTATCTCTTATTGGATAACATGTTTCACATGTTATATTTTCTCCTCTTAATTCGTCTATATCTACATTTCCGATATTTTCGTCATGTCTTAATTTGTGGTTCTCGTAATCAACCCTCCAAGTTTCATACCATTCCATCGTTGTAGTCGTTCATCCAGAATCTTAACTAAAATCTCACCTCCTTTTATATATATATTTCACTCTCATCGTTTCTATTTTCAATCTTCTATGTTTCTATTTTCAATCTTCTAAACATTCTTTTATCTTTAAACAGATTGCTCCTTTCAATCTTTAAATTCCATCTTTCAGTTTTATATATTTACTACTCCATATTCTATTATTAATTTTTACTGCGCCTTAAAATTTCAAAAAAAAATTTTCCTAAGTTCACGATCTCCTCAGACTGCGGAGGTTTTTACCGCGCCATAAAATTTATCTTTTATCACCGATATCCATAATTTCACATGTCACATTCTAAAATTTATCTCCTATCACCGTGATTCATAATTTCACTTATCACATCTTTTTGTCACCAAGATCCATAATTTCACATATCACAAACTCCAAAATTTTCATAACTTTTAAAGTTCGCGAATTTCCAATCTTTCTTATCGTCCACATAAATCCTTCTTACTATATATTCTATATTATATAAATTGATCTATAATACACAAAATGTCGTTCTTTTCAGATAAATGTCCTTCTTTTCAAATAAATGTTCTTTTCAGATAAATATTCTTTTTCAAATAAATGTTCTTCTTTTAAATAAATATCCTTCTTTTCGGATTTTACTCTATTATTAAATACTGCACGTAATATTCATTATACGGCTCGTTAATGTGTAAATATCCTTCTATTTTATCTTCTTTTAACGGAACATCGTAATGAGAGCGTGAACTAGGACACTACACCAGGAACCTTCATCTGAAATGTAGCCTAGAACCTGTAACAATACGACGTATCCGTCTTTTTCTTCTTTCGTTGGCCGACTCGTCTCTTAACGGGTGAATCTAACCTTCCAAAATCCGGTTTCAAAAGTCATCAGCTATCCATAAAACTCATCTAAACCAACTTATCTTTCCTCAAATTAGTGGACCTATACTGGGCTTATCTCTATCTTTTTCCCATTGGGTAAAAGCATGATAGTTTACAGGTTTGTCCCATTTTATCCATTCAATGTTTCTTGATAGTAGGTGTCTTTACAATTTTCATTCCCGTCCCCAAAGCAATTTGCGCATTATTGAGCTGGATATCCAGATTTGACGTAACCCATACGTTATAATCTTTAATGTCGAAGAATAAAAATTTTCCAATCTTGAGCATTTATCCAGAATTCAAACTCAGAGGTAACCCATACCACACAGATGAACCCCAGATAATACATTGGTGTTCTCCCATTATTAATCTTTATTCCAAAATTCATCTTTCACTTCCCCATCTCCTTATGAAATTTCTCAAGTACTTTATTCCCGAAAGAAATATTCTTGTGCTTTCTATCGATTAAGTGATTACTTGCACAACAACAAACTCCAATCTTTTACCTTTTCAAGTTTTTAACTCAATTAAATCCTTATTGATTTATTTGGTTCCTTTTGAACTCGTTAAAACCTGAAATCTAAAAATAAATTCTAAAATAAAACATTGATTAATAATACCTATCAGTGACTTACTAACGAAATTAAATTTTCATATTCATTATAATAATAATAATCATGTGATGATGATCATTTCCTTTCTTGCGAGCATGCACCATATGAGATCCCCCAATTCCCTCTGTCATCAATTTACAGAGTTGCCACATCGAACGGGCATTCCCATGGTCGAACGAACGAATGAACGAACGAACGAATAAACGAACGAACGAATAATCGACGGCATAATTAACAAATAATATAATCAACGCACAACAACAATATACAACAACATTCTTGGTTCACAACATAAATAGCGTTAGTAATATAAAACATTAAACGATATAAAATAAAATTTACTTCTCTAAATTTTCCCCAAATTATATCCACTTTTACCTTTAATTTCAAACTTCGATAGCTCTCGCTACGAATTATTACTTTTCAAAAGTGTACATTTAATTCATCTTAAAATTTCCATTTTTATTCAATTAAAATTAATTAAGCGAACATTAATTAAAGTTTAGGGCGAACCTATTACCTTTAATTAAAATTATACTTCATTAACAAATAATTAAATGAAACTTATATTTTTATTGAGTTCTGTGGATGAGAACTGTGAAATTACTTTGAATTCCGCTCTCTATATATACAATTTTTATGCTACTTTCTATACTATCTTTTATGTTCTTTTTACATATTATCTTTGAACTATTTTTCTAATATACTATCTATATTTTAAATACGCTATCTTTTAATATGCTATCTTTTAATATGCTATCTTTTTATATATGTTCTTTTTAATATATTATCTTTTACGTTCCATCTTTATACTATCTTTTTATATTATCTTTTACATTATTTTGTGTTCTTTAATCTTTCTGACATTATTCTATATGTTCTTTTAACTCGCTTTATGTGTTTTGCTTATAATCTATCTTTTGTGGCTTATAATTATTCTTTCTTATCGTTCTTATTGTTAAAGATTGCTAAGCCGCAATTGATCGACTCTATTTATCCTATTGGTTCCTTGTCAATCATTCAATAAATATTACATCATGTAGATCATTACTCTTCCTAAATGTTTATCCTTTTCGGCTAATTATTTATCCATCTACGCCAATCTATAATTAATTTGTTCGTTCTTAATATTTAATAATTACATTTGGTGGTTGAATTTTATCATCTTTTCGTGCTTGATATTCGACCGTTTACACCGTACTAAAGATGTTAGCCGTAACTGTAATATTAAGACACAGTATCGTATGTAATAGGTTGCAACCTATCTATATTAAAAAGCAAAAGTTGTAATGCTGTAATTAGGTTGTAATGCCATAATTAGGTCGTAATACTGTAATTAGGTCTTAATGCCGTAACTAATCCGTAATGCCGTAATTCCAAAATTACGTATGTAATTTCGGCCAGAATTATGCACTTAATTTTAGCAGAAATTAACAAATATCCTAAAAAGGAAAGTGTTGTTACACAAAATTCCAGTATCGTTCCCACTAAAATCAATTTTTGTGGAATGGCTATCGCCAAAAAGGAAAGATCTGCATTTCCGTTTTGGCTGAATTATGATTTTGGCTGAAATTACATGTTTAAGTGAAATTACGTTAATTTCGGCTGGAATTATATTTTGGATTTTGGATTTTAGGAAATATGTGACCGTGTAATTTCAATTTTAAGGGGTAAATAATATCAATAATAATAATAATAATAATTTTTTTTTTGTAAAAAAGTTTATATGTAAATTATGCATAAAATCATCTAATTATTAAAGATATTATGCTAATTTAATATAAATTTTTTGAAAAAAACTTAATATTTCCCACCTTTCACCCCCAACCACCCACCCCATAATTTTTTTCTTTACACGAACGCATATACAAAATACAAAAAAAAATGCGACGCGTCTTATGTACCCCTAAAAATTAAAATTACACGACATATAAACTATTGTAATTTACTTTTATAATTCATTACTTTTATTTTAAATTTTTATGCCATTAAAAATTACGACATTACAGCCTAATTATAGCATTGCGACCTAATTATAGCATTACGACCCAATTACAGCATTACGGCCTAATTACAGTATTACGAAAAGTGTCATAACTGTAATGCTGTATGCTGTAATATTACAGCATCGGCCAATCAATTACGGCTAACATCTTTAAACCATACACACTAATTCACTATGATGCAGTTCAACTACGCTAATCTTTGTACCTTCACGCTATTGGTTGTAGCGTCCACAGTAAAATTCTTTTTATTTCCGTGGTCATGAGAATCGAACCTGCGACCTCACTAAGGTTGCTTGCCGAAACCTAGGGGTTTAGGCAAGATGGCGTTTCGCCGAAAAGCGAAATTCTGCCGAAACTATATTAAAGTTATATTAAAAAACTGGTAAAACTTTGGAGAAAGGCGAAACTGCCAAAACTTATTATAAATGCCGAAACTGCCAAAACTCTGCCGAAACTATAATAAATTTATAGTAAAATTTTGACGAAACTAATCGTAGGATTTTGAAGAGGTTTAGACAAGCAACCTTAGACCTCACCATACTCAGGCTTAATGGGGTCTCAGTGACTAACCACCGAGATAGGGTGACCAACCCTTTATAAATCGTCTTTTTACTTTGCTATGTTTACGGCCAGACCACCCATTGCCTCTTATGAGACTAATCTCGGGTCTGTGTCCTATTATCTTCAATGGACAACCATTATACCGAGTACTTAATTTCTTCAGGTAACAACACCACTATAGAAGACATCCCCCATCAAGCCATTTTAGGCTGATCTGAAGCTAGGTACACGCCGTTTACTCATCCTTAATCCATTGCATGATACTGGTACTCAATTTATTTTACGACCTTTAGAGAGCACCTACTTTCATGGAGGACTTTCGACAGGTAACATCAACCATCTAGTACCCTTCCATACCACCATTTTAGGTATGAGGTCTCATTCAAGGGCTACTACAGCCCGCGATTACCTAGCACCGATAGTACAGTTGTTTACTCCAAGTGGTATACTTTGTAGTGACCACTCAGACAGGAAGTAGCAGGCATCTGTCCAGGATCACCCCTTATGGTGGGTATCAACCACCAGGGATCACCAACCAGGACCCAAAGAGTAGGGAATCGAACCCCATAATCATGCTACCTGTTCTGTGCACGAACACCTTGGTTGGTCTAAGACCTAACAGAAGGTCTAACTACCACTAAGACATTGCACCCTTAGCTTTACCATCTAGGACAACCATCTAGCCATTACTGACCCCAAGCGGTATCGTGGAGTGACCACCCGGACAGGAAGTCCCCTCCAAGGTATAGTAGTGACCTCAAGGACAGGACTGCGCACATGCCAATGGCCTCATAGGGAACGTTAGAAGAACACCATGACCCTTAGTTGAAATGTGCGGCCTAACTGTACACACTAATTCACCATGATGCAGTCCAACTACGCTAATCCCTGTACCTTCACGCTATTGGTTGTAGCATCCGCAGTAAAATTCGTTTAATTTCCGTGATCAGCGGAATTGAACCTGCGACCTCACCATACTCAGGCTTAACGAGGGTCTCAGTGACTAACCACTGAGATAGGGTGATCAACCCTTATAAATCGTCCTTTTACAATTACTAGGTACTGAAAAATCTAGCAAAATGTTAAATGGCGCAGTAAACGTAAATCAAGAAATATTATAATGCTGATGTTTAACATTTTGTTGAATAACTTGTCAGCCAGTGATTGGAAAAGGATAAAACTAAAAACTAAAAACTCTCTCCCGTTCTGCTCACTTGACAATATTTACGAAAAAAATAAAAAATTTTTTCAAAGTTTTTTATTACTTTTTCTTTATATTTTCTTTATTTTAGATAACTACGACACTTTACAAAATGACTACAGACAAGAAAAAGAAAAACAACAAGTCTAACAACGATACTACTTCTAAACGTCCTGCCTCTAGCTCTCCAACTGGCAACGTTTCTGGTCAAGGTTCCTCTATGTCTGGCCCTTCGAACACTCCACCTTCGACCACCTCTACTAATAAACGTACCAGAGTCAGTGCTGAAGACTCTGTCATGGATGTTGATAAACCTCTCACGCCTCCTGGCCCTGTTGAGACAACTTCCGCTGAGAAACCTTCTCAACCCGATGCCTTTTCTCTCGATGCTTCGCAACACGCCCCTGCTAACAACAACGATAAAGGCAAAAGCCCTGAAATTACTTCCGCAGTCTCTTTCCCTGAACGTGCTGCCTCTCCAGACGCGTCCCAAGCTGCAGTGCAATCTCAACCTACACTTTTCTACGCCTCGGCCGCTCCTAATGACGTCGATGGCTTTTGGACTCACTTCGCTTCGAACCGCGACGCGTGCGACGCGGTTGATCGACAACTTTCCTTGTTCTCCTCTTATGGTAGTCGTGCCACGTGTAGTGGATCCAACGATTTGAAGAGGATCATCGTCCACTTCCGAAAAAGGATGATCTTGACACAGCCACAGCTTCCCCTATGGAATCTTTGTTTGGCTTGCATTTCCATGCATATGATCCCCAGGCTATTAAGGCTGATGAACACGCGCGTACCCTGGTGGTTACCGATATCCCCCTTTTTCTATCTGACGCTCTCTTGCGTGGTACCTTTTCTCGTTATGGCAATATTACTCGTTGCCATACCCGTTTATCTAAACTTTATCGTACTGCATACATTACTTTTGAATCTACTGGTGCTTTGCAGAACCTCGACTCTACCTGGGGCGTCCTTTGTGGAGGACATTGTTTGCGAATTTGCCCCGCTACTTTCTCTCCTGACCAACGTGCTGAAAGACGCGCTTATGTTGCTTTACTTGCCGGTCTTCCGCGTGGTACTATAGCGGCCGATCTTGCTGAAATTGCCGATGAAATTTCCGCTAAATCTATCAATGTTCCCTTCTCTATGAATTCCTACAATCCCAAACCTTACGCCTATTGCCACTTTGCCTCTGAAACGGCTATGGAAAATGCTAAATCTATTTCACGTGCCCTCAAGAAAGTTGGCCTTACCTGGCATTCTCCGGATGAAGTCACTTCTCTTTGTCATCGATGTGGTCGCCCTAATTGTAACCCTGATCGATGTGGTTCTTCATCTAGACCTAATCGCCCTTCTCGCCCTTGGCAATCTAATGACAAACTACGTGCTTTATATAACAAGCATCTGCCTCCTTCTCATCCTGCTAAACGACATAATCGTTTTGCCCGCCCTGATAACAATAATGATGGACAAAGCCGTACCAATGCTTCTCGCCATCGTTCTAAATCCAGACCTAATAACCGACAACAATCTCGTTCTCGTTCTCAACGCCGACCATGGAATCGCGATAATCTCAATAATAATAATAATGATCAACGTCGTCGCATTCCTGATGAAAAGGAACTTGATTATTATATTGATGGCATGGATGTTACGTACCCTGCTCCTCCTACTGTACTTACTGATTGGAAATCTATTGGTGCTGCTCTTGAAAAAGTAGTTGAAGAATTAGCCCTTCTTACCACACAATTTGCTACCATGAACAGCCGCATCACTAATTTGGAATCTGCTATGGCTGCTCGTACTCCTATTCCTGGACCTTTTGTCACTAAACCTCCTTCCTACATCCCTTCCTCTATGCAAGGATGGGATGATACAGTGAATCGAACTGATAATAATATCCTCGTTGATGTTAATTCTCCCCCTTTGCAATCAACAAGTGGTTTTTCCCCGATTCCTCATTTTGCTCCCATTCCACCTTCCAACGTCGCTCCTTCCTCCCCTATTGATATGGAACAGCGTCTCTCCTCTCTTTCCGATACTGTTGCCTCTTTGGCTGGCTCGATTAAAGAAGGAATCCAACAAAACAACCTCATCTTAGCTCGGCAACAAGGCCAAGCTAATCAATAATTGTTCTCTTTTTCCCCCTTCTTTATTACCGATTTATCAGTGTGTAATAATGATGGACAACAATAAACATAATTTTTCCCCTCACCCCTCTCCCCTTATTAAATTTGGTCAATTAAATGTTAATGGTTTATGTTCCCCAGTTCGACAACAACATTTGCTTAATTTTTTTCTCCACTCTTCTTTTGGTGCTTTATCTATTAATGATACGCGTCTTTCCCCTTCAAATGCTAAATTTATTTTTAAAAATGAACACTCCCAACATCACTTTAAGTCCTATTGGGCTTGTTCATCTTCTTCTTCTCGCCCTCATGATGGTGTTGGTATTTTGTTACGTAATCCTCTTCATAAACATGTTCAAACGATTGATCCTTGGAACGGTCGACTTCTTAAATTAGACTTGTTCTTTCATCAAACTAAAATTTCTATTATTTCCATATATTATCCCCCTCTGGTTCTGTTCATCAATCTATTTGCAATGATCTTATTGCCAAACTTCTTTCTTGGCTCGATTATGCTCGAGCTAATAATTATTTTGTAGTTATTCTTGGCGACTTCAATGTTGATGCAATCGCTCATTCTAATTATTCATCTAATCATTTTAAGCTTCTTCGCTTGCTTTCTTCTCGGTTTTTTACTGATCATCAAGCTCACTCCTCTACAAATGGTCCTGATCCCACCTTCTTTCATGATAATGGATCTTCGAGACTGGATTATATCTGGTCTTCACCTGGTTTTCCTGCTCCTGGTCTTTTTTCGCAAGTGATTACTTGCCCCAATCTCCTTGATCGTCCTTTTACAGATCACAAAGTTCTCACAACTGTTTTTGACTTCAGTTCTTGCCTGGCTATCTTGGCTAAATCTCGTCTTAAACAAAAAAAGGAAATGCGTACTATTTTCTCTTACGCTTCTACTTCAGTTGAACAATGGAATAATTTTACCACTGAAGTAGATGATTCTCTTGGAGTATATTTAGATAGACAATATCATCCCAATTTTGATTTCTCCTCTCTTTCTCTTGATCGTATGTGGCATGCTTTGAAAGCTGCCATAATTAGTGCTGCAATTGAAACCTTACCCTTTCAAAAAGTCTCCAATACACACCGACATTCGTACTCTCCTGAATTAACTAAACTTATTGCTATTAACAAGTTTTTAGATCGATTTTTATATCGCCTTACTACTCGTCGTTCTAATCGGCCTACTCAAATTGCGCAAATGACTGCCGCTTTGCCCTCCCATCTTGAAAATCTTGCATCCTTACTTCCTGATTACTCAGTTCCTATCTATTCTACAACCCCTGCATCTGTATTTAAATCGTTTTTACGATTACAGAAGAATTTAGTTTCTGCCTTTTTATCTACTAAATTCGCCCAACACCTTACGGACTCAGTGGAATATTATACTGCACTACGTGATGAACACTTTTCGAACTCGCTCAGCACCTTTATCGATTCTGCCTTATCAGTAGAAAAACGTTCAATTGTTCTTGACCGTGTTTTAGTCGTTTTGGACTCAACTCCTACTTTATTAACGGATCCTTCGGATATTAAACATGCGGCTGTCTCTCATTTTCAATCAATTGTTTCTCCTCCGTTGGTCCACTATTCTTCCATCACTTCATTTCCCGCCCGATGGCAACAAGCTTACACTCCTCTTGCAAATGTGTCTGCTTCATTATATGATCCTGTTTTGGCGCCTATTTCCCTACAAGAATGGTCTGCTGTGATTTCCTCCATGCCAAATAACAAAGCTTCCGGCCCTTCAAAAATTTCTTATGAGATGATTAAACACTTGTCCGGTGAAGCCTTGGATTTTTCACTTTTACTTGCCAATACTTGCCTTTCTCGTGGTGATATTCCTGCTGACTGGCGTGAAGCTGTGGTTTATCCTATTCCTAAACCTCATGAATTTGATGCTCAACTTAAGAACACTCGACCTATTACTCTTCTGGAAACAGTTCGAAAATGTGTAGTTAAGGTCGTCACGAATCGTCTCTCCAACATTCTTGCTGATAATAAAATTCTCCAAGGTGGTAACTTTGCTGGCTTACCTGGTGGTTCTACTGATGTCCCTATCAAAATGCTGGATGCGATTATCCATCAACATAAACATGACTCTACTGATGATCAGGAACTATGGATCGTTTCTCAAGATATCTCTAAAGCTTTTGATTCTATGGATTTAAATATGCTTAAATTAGCTTTAGATAGGTTACATATTCCTGCACTTTTAGTGCGATTTATTTTAAATCTTTTTACACGACGCAATAATAGGATAATTACTTGTCATGGCGATACAGCTGCTTATAGAGTACGTGTTGGTATCGATCAAGGAGAAATCATTTCCCCTCTTCTTTGGGTTATTTATTTGGATCCCTTACTCACTGTTTTGAATCAAGAAGCACGAGATCCTTTTATTTTAAAATCTTCAGCTCTTTTAAATTACTCCCCACTTGAATTTGAACAACATTCTTTACCAATTTCACATTTAACGTTTATGGATGATTCTACACTTATTGCTTCCTCAAAATCTGGAATAGAAGACCGTCTTTCTATTACTGCTGAATTTTATACTTTAAATAATGTTCAAGCCAATTCAGCAAAATATGTTCTTCTTTCATCCTCTTCGCCTTCTTCGGAGATTACTTTTGAACTTTCACCTTCCCTTTTAATTTCCGATATATCTCTTTCCCTTTCTTCTTTACCTCTTAAAACTTCATTTCGTTTTTTAGGAGTTTGGTTTTCTTTGTCCGCCTCTTCTGATTTTGTTCTGAAACAAGCGCGCTCCATGGTTAAAGATATGGCTGCTCTCTTGGGACCGAAGAAATTATTAGCACAACATGTGGCCTATCTCTATAATGCTGTCCTTCTTCCGCGATTGGAATTTCGTCTTCAAACTACCCTTTTCTCTGAAAGTACTATTCAATCAATAGTGAAGCCTATGTTTTCAGTACTTCGAAGAAAAGCTGGTCTTGCTGCGACTACCCCGTTGGCCTTATTATTTCTCAAACTTCCATTTTCGCTTCAGAATGCTTTTTACCGATTCCTTTCTTCCCATATCGCATCTTGGCAAAAAATTTTCACTCATCCTGATTTTAAAGATTTTGCCCTTTATGCTATTTCCTATCTTCAAGGATATTTGGGTGCCGAAAGTTGCCCGACTACTATTAACCTAGAACCATGGTCGCAAATTGTTTCTTTACGAACGCATACCTTGTTTAATTCGCTTTTGTTTTCTTCGCGTTTGAACATCACGTGGTCTTTCTCCTTCCGGCCTCTGAGGCGTGATCTACAGCCTGCTTTACCACTCCGTTCTATTCTACCACATTCCATTTTTCAGACAAGTTGGAAACTTTGGAAAAATCTGAATATATTTGTGCTTGCTCAATTGGTTTCGCCTTGTGGACGTTATCTTATGAATTGGCCTGACCTTCGGTACCTTGGCATCGTTGGCCGTAAAGGACGGATTCCTAATTGGTTTACATTTATCAAAAATAATTTTCTTTCTTCTTTTTCTTCTTCTTCTTTACTTTTATCTTCATATTTTATTAATTCTTCTTTTACTTTAGCTTCTATTTGTTTATTAGATCATACTGTTAAAGATTATCAATTTTATCCTCAATGGGCTATTAATTTTGACTCTGCTACTCAAACTTTATCTGTTGGTCGTGTGTGTATCACTTATAAGAAACAAAACTCGGCTATTATGTCTCATTGGCTTCCTGTTTCTACTGTGGCTGATGAACGATCTTATAACCCTTGTCCTGGTTGTGCTGTTAACATTCCTGCCTTATCCAAGAAATCTGCCATTAAACAGCGCTGCAACAGCGAAAAGTGTTTTTTCAATGTTACCCTATCAGAAACTGTGGGCTACCCTACCAGAAATGCCAAAGTTTTCGCGGCTTATCTTCCCATTACTCTATCTACTTCATGGAGTTATGCGACTTCCTTGGCTCTTGTTCATTTTTCAAACGCTTCTCCCGCTCTTTCTCCTCTCTTTATGGATAGAATCGATAGAATTGAAGACACTATTTTACCACTTTCGGTGCAATCTTTGTACACAGATGGTTCGTTCCATCCTGCCAATGATTCTTCGCCTTCTTCCATGACTTCTGCTTGGATTGCTCTTGATGATGATGGACTTGTTCTGGAATCTTCTTCCATGCATCTCCCTTCTTACTTTCCTTCAGCTTTGCGTTCCGAAATTTCTGCTGTACTTTTAGGATTGAACGCCCTTTCCCGTGATTCATCAATCTCTATTCATACTGATTGTAGTCAGTTAATTTCACTGTGGATACGGTTTGTTAATGCTCCTTTCTCACCGAAGTTGCTCCGAGAACCTAATCATCTTCTTTGGCTTTCTATTCGACAACTTATCATGGATCGTAATCTTAATGTCGAATTGATTAAAGTCCCTGCTCATGGCGATGATATCTACAATATACAAGCGGATTCTTTGGCAAAAGATGCTCATTCGTCTTTACAACCCACTACTCTACTTTCAACATTTTGTTATGCTCCATGCTTGTTGACTTTTAACTCCTTGCCTATTGATGTGAATATTCGACATTTTCTCCGCTCTATTGCAGATGCTCGTGCTCTTTTATCTTTCTGTTCACTAGCACGTTTTACTGCTCTTGGTGCTCCTTCACTTTTTGATTGGGCTGGTATATATTTTTGCCTTTCACAAATTAAAGGTTTTGCTTCACATAGGAATGGTCGTCCTGAATTTTGGATCTTCCGCATTAAACTTCTTTTGGATATGTTGCCTACCTTAACTACTCTTCAACAACGTAAACCTTACTTATATTCTCCTGACTGGCTTTGTCCGCAGTGTAATTCTGCTCCTGAAGATTTGAATCATCTTTGGACTTGCCCTTATATTTTACCGGAATTGAATCCTTGTTTAACGCACCGGTCTGAAGTCATTAAATTTAGAGATTCTTGTTTATCTTCTTTCCTATCCTTGAAATCTTTGGATAATTCTTTTCGTACCAATTTCTTTGCTTTGGATTGCTGGAACTATGAAGCTCCCTCTTCATCTTGTCTTTGGCTTACTCGAGGATTATTGCCTGCGCATTTAACGGCATTTTTGAACCAATACTTTCCTCTCTCTGTTATATACAAGATTATTTCTCCCCTTCTTAATGACTTCCAAGTCGAATTATATGGTGAAATTTGGCTGTGTCGGAATGTTCTTTTCCATGCTTGGGAGGAGTCGCAGGGTATCTCGGCTGCTTCCAAATTACGTGGCCCATCTACAAATTCTTTCCCTAATACTACTCCACAACATCACAACTCTTCTTTGGCGTCAGTTTCTCAGGATACCTGGATTTCTTGGATATCCTCTTCTATAATTCGGGGTGGATCATGGATCTCGCACTTGGATTTTCTGCGCCGCTTAACAGTTCAACCTCTTAGGGTCTCTTTCTGGTAACGGATTGGATCTTTGGACGTTGGATAGTTGACTCACACTGGCCTTCGGGTAAAGTTGGGGTATGCGATTCTGTAATAGTTCAGTTTTTCTTTGCTTTAATTTTATTTTAGTTTAGATTTCTTTACTTGTATGAGTCGTGAAGCTACTCTTTTTATTTTTTATTAGTTTATTTTCTTATTTTTGTAATATTGTTCGATTATTTTTCGAAATTTAAAGTATAAATAAAAGATAAAGTCATAAGACTGTTTGCACAGGAAAAGGATAAAACTGGTACTAGATGGTTGATGTTACCTGTCGAAAGTCCTCCATGAAAGTAGATGCTCTCTAAAGGTCGTAAAATAAATTGAGTATCAGTATCATGCAATGGATATAGGATGAGTAGGCGGCGTGTACCTAGCTTCAGATCAGCCTAAAATGGCCCGATGGGGGATGTCTTCTATAATGGTGCTATTACCTGAGGAATTAAGTACTCGGTTTAATGGTTGCCCATTGAAGATGATAGGACACAGACCCGAGATTAGTCTCATAAGAGGCAATGAGTGGTCTGGCAGTAAACACTTGCAAAGGAAAAGGATAAAACTACCACCATTCAATTCGTCTCAGTGAGACGATTCTAACAAGCTATGATACATCTTTGTACGATTATTAGATGTCAAGTTATTTAATATATTATTTATATAACTGTGATTATAAATGGTTCTTTTTAATATAAGATTTTTGAGGATAGGTGTGATAGTGACTATAGATAGATTGTGACTATATAGGATAGATTTTAATAATAAAGTGTTTTGAACATTCAACTGGTGTGACTATATAGTAGAATGTGACTATAACGGGAGTGACTATAGAGGAAGTTGACTGTATATGTTTGTACCTATACCTCTGCCTAAGAGGTTACACTCTAAAATTCATTTTTTAAAATTTTTTTATTCTCGCAAACCTTTTAGTAGTTTTCTCAGTAAGAAATTATGAGATTTTTTAATTTCAGAAATTTTTTTATTAGCGAGAAAATCGATGCTCTCAAATTGATCTGACATGTTGCACTCTTCAACAAATACAAAAATTAGTTGATGAATCAACAAAACTTATGAGCCTCTCAAAGAACATCAATACAAAAAATATAAGACCTTCTGTTGATTAAGAATAATTTTCCGTTTTTTTATGACTGAATAATTATACAAAATATTAAGAAGAAATCCATACAACTTTTTTTTGGTTAAAGCACATTGTAATAAATATAATTATTATAGTAAATATGTATTAACTTTATGTAGTACTACAATTTAATTATGTCATAATTGCATTGCATTATTGAATTATGATTTTTAGACTCTAAGTATTATGTATTATTGCATTATGAAATTAATTTATATATAACAACTATTTTTCCTTGAAAAGTATCAAAGATGTTGCGAAACATATGCGATCAATGTTAATTATCTTCAATAACAATTAAATGGCCAAGCAATTCAATCATTTACCAAGCTTGTTTAGTAAAAAATTGTGATTATAATTGGTATTATGACCATAAATTATGTGAAAAATGCAAAATTTTTTTAGATTGATTAAAAAAAATACAACGACTCTGTTATTAAAAAAAAATAGATCGCGTTATAGTTGGTATCATAAGTTAATTACTACTAATTGTAAACTAATAAAACAAAATGATTATAAAAAATATAATCTTATTTCTACAAAATATTGGTCTCGATTAATAAGAGTTTAAATTCAAGCCAACATTTGTGTAGTAGCAGCGTTATAAAAAAAAACATTTTTCAAATTAAGGATAGAATCAACATTAACTTGATGTATTAGTTCATCTTCAAACATTACGGTATTTATCATAAAAATTAAACTTAAACGATAATACAAAAAATAGTAATAAAAGAAAATAGAAATTTGAGTTTCTTTAATATTGTGTTCAAACTGCTAAATAAATAAAAAAAATTTTTTTTTTAATTTTACCTTATGTTAAAACAAAAAAAACTTAATATAAAACCCGTTTAACCTATTTAACATAGTCAACAACACATCTAACTTGTGGTAGGTCATTTTATAAGTTGTATGAATAGTTATAGTAAAAAGTTTTACTTATTTTTAAGCTTGTTTTTCTATTCTATTTCTTTCTTTTTTGTTATTTTTTTCTGAACAAAATCTTGTTCTAATTTCTTTTTTTTCTTCTGTAGTTTCTTATTTACAAAGATGTTTTTGAAGATAAACATTAAAAGAAACTAAAATTGGCTTCTTTAATTACTTATCGTTATCTATAGTAGAGGATTGTTTAAATAATTTTTAATTAGAATGGCAAAGCCTTAGCACGTGATATTACGGATGAAACAAAATCTGCCGATATGATAGAGCTTTATAGTTAATAGTTAATAGTAAAGCAATGGCATTTTAAAAAATTTACTTGCAAGTTGCAAATGCAATAGTATCTATACAAATTTTGATGACAGTAAACTATAAAGTATACTAATTGCAATTATAGATTTAGTGGAAGTTTAGTATTTGTCGAATTTGTTAAATGCAACTTTACAAATGAGAACGAGAATGAATTGTTGGCATTGTTTTTTAATATAGTATACAAAATTATTTTAGATAATTATTCATTGCGATAAGAACCATTTCAGAAATATAGATGTCTATTTTATTAATAAATAATTTGATTACATTACGATTCAAAAAAAATAAATAGATATTTAAACATTATAAATAAGGTTGCTTGTCTAAACCTCTTCAAAATCCTACGATTAGTTTCGTCAAAATTTTACTATAGATTTATTATAGTTTCGGCAGAGTTTTGGCAGTTTTGGCATTTATAATAAGTTTCGGCAGTTTCGCCTTTCTCCAAAGTTTCGCCAGTTTTTTAATATAACTTTAATATAGTTTTGGCAGAATTTCGCTTTTTGGTGAAATGCCATCTTGCCTAAACCCCTAGGTTTCGGCAAGCAACCTTAATTATAAACAATTATTTTTAAACATCTGAGATGAAGCGATCAATATAATTTGAATATAATAAATCCGGATGAACCGGATATAATTGAATTTACATCTGAATCGGGAGAATTCAGATTTAAATCCAAGAAGGTCAGATTTAAACCCTAGTAAAAATATGTTTTTTAGATTCGTTAAGTGACATGATTAAAAGGATAAAAACTGATCGGTATTTATTTATATAAATAAAGTATGTGGTTACAATTTAAAATTATATGCCCGCTAATAGCAATTAACTTTATGACTACAATAATTGCAAAAATAAGAAAAGTCATTAAATTATATTTTATATATTATCATATTTATTATATTAAATATGTTTATTACAATGCTTTTAATAAATATCAATTAATTTTATCGTTATAAGGCCGATCCAATTTGATCATATGTTTAACATAACCCCCCTATCTAATAGCCGAATTTGAGAAGAAAATCAACAGTATATAAAATTCTATTTTTAGGTATATTTGTACTATTAATTTTCCATTTTTAGAATTTAAACATTCGGAATTTTAACATTTACACGTATTAAAATTAAAAATCGCGCGTACTGCACAGTGATGTTGAGTAAACTTTTTCTTATATTTTAAAACATGCGTTTAATTGTCACAGTCAAAGAAGGTGTTGAAGATATTGTTAAACCAAATCTTATAAAAGTTGATGATTATTATTTTGAGAGCCTTTTTCATAAAATTACACTAGATGCATATAGACAAAAAAATTTTGAAATATATTGCCGGGTGGATGAAAAATCTTCATGGGTTTATATTGAAAACTCAGATGATCTTATAACAGAAATGATTCAAGGATTTAAATTTACGGAATTAAGGTTTAAAATTTGTTTATTAGCAGATCATTCAGTTGCACCTAGAAGAAATGCGTTAGACCTTATAATGCAAAATGCATTACAACTAAAATTACCAAATCAAAAGCAACCCCAAGTTACACGAAATGATCTTCTATATAATGAAATAATCATTCTTTTTGAAAATAAAAAAGTTGGTTGGACTGGTGGATTACATTTATCAGTAGGTGTAAAATGTATTGAAAGACTAGCAAAAATTTTGTGGTATATTGATCCACATCTTAAGAAATTTGCCAAACGTGCGTGCTATTTGCCAAATTTATTTACAGAATTGTTAACGTATGAACAAAATCAAAGTTATAATCAATATTATTCTGTTACACATCATAAACATGAAGAAGTTTCACATGAAAAATTGGATAAGCTAATAAAGTCTTTTGAACTTAGCCTTACACAACCTTGGACACAAGATACTCTTTGGGCTTTATTAATAGAAGATTTGTATAAGCTAATAGAAATGGTTAAAAAATATATGGTTTATCTTGAACAAGTCAATAATTCAATGAATAAATTACATAAATCATTAGAACCAGCACGGAATGGGATAGAAAATATTATGGTTAAAATTATTGAAGCTTGTAACCAATCAGATTCTATCTATGATGACTTAAATTTTGCGATTTCAAATTTGGAGGATTATAAATATATTAATATTGAAAGATATCTTCCAGAACCAGGAATGAAAAGGCATCGGTTTATAAAGAATTTAGAATTGATATTCCCAATAGGTTTTTATCAATATCATGCTGGTAATTATCTTGGAACTACAACTTTTATATGGAAAATACCAATTGAAGTTAATGATCGTACAGAAACACAAAATGCACAAACATTATTATCTATACAAGACCTTATACCTCATTATTTTACACGTCAAATGCGAAAAAATATGCTTGAAAGGGTAAGTTTAGCCAACAACTCAATCAATATGTCCATCATTTTCATCATTTTTTAATGTAAACATTTTATTTTTAGTATTCGTTAGTTGCTAAAGTTACTCCAGTTTTATTGCGTAATCTATATCATGATTTAACTGGAGATGCAACAATAGCACCAAATAATATCACAAAAGAATTAGATGAAAGACTCCGATGGATGTTAACACTACAGGATCCTAATATTACAGTGGACTTAAGAATTAATAATGGATTCAAAGGAACATCATTTGATATTTTTTGGGAAGAAGTTGATTCTTACTTTAATGAGGTAATTCAGATTAAATTACAACTTTATTACACACACACTAATGGCATATTTCTATTAATGTTTAATTTATGTAGAATACACCTGCTGTAGATGATAGGCGTCATGGTTCTACTCTTTATATGCCAATAGTTCTGTCAATTAGAGATTTGCGAGAATCAATAATATCCCGATTGTAAACCAGGCTTGGAAATCCTCTTCCTTCAGAAATCAACATTCCTAGTGATGAATGGATTCGTGTTCAATTCACTCCAAAAAATACTCTAGCACATTCAGCAATTAATTATACTGGAAGATTTAATATCAGATATAAAGTTCAAGCACGTCTGTTAAGAAAAGATCATCCAGACAGTCATTATTGTGCTGGATATTTTCGTTATTTACGTGAATTTGCTATTAAGTATCGAAAGTTCACAGTGTTTATTTGTGCTGATGACAAGCACAAAGTAGCAATTGGTGAAGAAGTTGCTACCTCAACTGGAGTTCGTAATAGGAAATCATTGATACCTGATAACACAATTTTGGCAGCAAGTGATCATGACTTTACAAAATTATCCTTGACACCTTCAGTAATACTTTTATGTAAGATACCTGCCTCCATTTCAGAATCATTTTACCATGGAAAAGTCTATACTTCATACAAAAACACAGTTTTTGAACCTAGTTCTGGAATTCGCCATTCCACAGAATTCTTTTCTACACTTTCTGATCACTATCTTAATTCTACTGAAATTCCACCTATTATATGTCTTTATACTGATGGAGGGCCTGACCATCGAACAACCTATGGATCTGTTCAAGTGTCTCTTCTGTGTTTGTTTATTCGTGGTAATTTTGATATGTTAATAGCAATGAGAACAGCCCCAGCACAAAGTTGGACAAATCCAGCTGAAAGAATAATGTCAATTTTAAATCTTGGTTTACAAGGCGTGGCTCTCCTTAGAGATCAGATGAGTAGCGAAATGGAAGATTTGTTTTCTAGAAAAAATACACTAGAAGAAATTCGTTTAGTTGCTAAAAACAATTCACAATTAGAAAGTGAACTTAGAAATTCAATTAAATCTATTCAGCAGCTTCTAAATAGGCGAACAGAAAGATTGGTATTAGATAACGAAAATTTTATATGTAAAAGTCCTGCGGATGATGAAGAAATTGCACGATTTTTTGAGGTAATTTCAGAATTAAATAATTTTTTTGTTAAACTCAAATAGCTTATTATAATCTTTTATTGTAGTCAATTATTTCAATTGATTCAACTTTGCGTTGTGATGAGACTACACAATCAATACTTCGGCAACATTCTGATTTACAAAACTTTATTCAAACACATTGCCAAATTCGGACTTATTCATTCCAAGTATGTATTTATAGGTTTATGAATTCAAAACTTACAATAATTTGATTTTAGTTTTAATTAACATCAATTCATTAAAATTCATTAACTTGAGTAGCATAAAATACATTGTTTTGGTAGATAAAAAAATGTGGCAACATTGAATGTGAAATTTGTACTATGCCACGAACACCACAAGAAGTTTTTGAATCTCTTAATTTTCTTCCAGACCCAACGCCAGCAGGTACGATTCAATTTGATTTCAATATTACCAAATCAGAATATTAAACTAATAATATATAGCTCATGATTCTGATCATTATGCCAATTTTTCTATGGTGTATAATAAACCTACGACTGATGAGCATCAACCATCTAAAAAAATTGCTGCTACTGGTACGGAAAGAGGACTATCAGGATTGTATATTAATACCAAGGTTCGTGAATTCATAACTTGTAATGAATGTTCAAAGGTACGTTGCTTATTTAGTGGGAGGCAGCTTACTGAACAAGATGGTCTTGAGATTCAACATGCTATAGAGAACTGGCCTTATACATGTGGATCTACCGTTTTTCCACAGGATCACAACTTGTTTGATAAAGTGTTTGTTCGGGAGAAAATTTGTTGTAAAACACCAATGGAATTTACTTACTATTCTTGTCGAAAAGTCCATTCTGATCGGTGCTACCATTGTGGATCAACAGATGATTTACAGGACAAGCCGGATTCACTAATGGAAAAATATAAATCAATACTCTCTTTATGTGCAGGTTGCCAAGATAAAGGGCTGGATTTTTTTTGTCGAATGCCAATACAAACTAAAAAACGTAAGCATAACCAATAAATATTTTATTGTAGTATTAATGTAAACCATAAATCAAACTGAATAATATAATTTTACGAATCTGCAATGCAAATAAATTTACCAATTTCCTTTTAAGTATTTATTCAATTACAAATATAAATAATACAAATATTTACATTTTTATAAATTTAAATTATTTTTTTTTATACTTATATAGCCATCAAAATTTTTTATATGGTGTTCAAAATTTGGTGTTGATTATTTACCTCTCCCCCCCTTCTAAATTTTGGCCAAGATGTTACGTTAAACACATTATCCAATTGGTCCAGCCTAACTAAAATAATTGCAATGACAAAAAAGTCATTAAATTATGCATTATGTATAATCATAATTATATTTAATATAATTATTACAATGCCAGATGTAACTTTAATAAATATCATTTATTTTTGTGACTACAATAATTGCAAAGACAAGAAAAGTAGGACCCGAACAATACATAAAAAGGTAACAATACGTAGTTTGCGTAAAATGAGCCCAAAATTGTGTAGATCATTGCTTTTTTAGATACTTCTGACCAGCATTACATAGTGCTGAGTAGTATAGAAATGCCAGTTCTGGCTCACTTTTCTTGGAGTCCAATCCTGGTTACCTTTTTCTTGCTATCCCCTTGTTGCTCTCCCACCGGCTGTGGGTCCGATCCTGGTCACCTTTTTATATTTTTCACCTACTTGTATCACCTTTTTTATATTTTTACCTACTTATATCCTACTTATCTCATAATCTACATCAGGAAATTATATAGTGCGAAAAGTTGCGCAAGTTTACACATCATAATATTTCGTAAGCTTCCAGACCCGCCGCAAGTTTGCGTAAGCGTAATATTTCGTAACTTTTTAAAATATTTCAAAATATTACGATATGCAAAGCTTCGTAATTTTACGATTTGTAATATTCCGTAATTTTGCGGTTCGCAATATTTCGTAATTTTACATAATATTTCGTAAGTTTTCAGACCCGCCGCAAGTTTGCGTAAGCGTAATATTTTGTAACTTTTTAAAATATTTCGAAATATTACTGTATGCAAGGCTTCGTAATTTTACGATTCGTAATATTCCGTAATTTTACTGCGTAATACTTCGCAACTTTTTAAAATATTTCGAAATTCTATGATGCGTAATGTTCCATAATTTGACGATTCGTAATATTCTGTGATTTTACACAACTTAATATTTCGTAATATTTCAAAATATTTCGATAAATAATACTTCATTTTCTGTACTATAAGTTTATATAATGTATGTTTTATTAGATATAATCATAAAAAATTACAAGTATTTATTAATATATACAGAATACATAAAAGTAAAAAAGAGAAAGAGTAGAGTAACAATATTATTAGACGTAAAAAGAAGAGAAACAGCTATAGTAACGTTAGTATTAGATATAAAGATAAAAGAAATATTGTTATTATTGTTAGTATTAAGGTAAAAAGAGTTAAAGAAACAGTAAAAGGAGTAAAAGAAACATGGATATTATCGTTAGTATTAAAGTACAAGTAAAAAGGAATAAAGGAAACGTAGATAGTATTGTTAGTATTACGACATAAAGTAACAAAGAGGTAAAAAAAAATGAAAATAATTAGTATTAATAAACAAATATTTCTATACCTGCAAAGCAATAAATTATGAAATATATGTAAATATATTGTATATAATTAAAGAAATAATAGAAAGAAGAGACAAAAAAATTAAAAATATTGAACAAAAGAATAAAGAAATAAGAAACAAAAATAAATAAGACAAAAACGCGTGCATGATTAAATGATTAAATGATTAAATCACATGCAAGGATCAGCCTAATTTGATTGGCCAGAAAATACGATATCGTAAAATTACGGAAATCCGCATTTTAAAAAATCACAGAAATTGTATATGCACAATTACTAAATATTATCCCCTCGTGATAAATTAAAAATTATCAACACAAATTCAACACAAATTTAACAAATTTAACGAAATTTGGCCAAAATTAACAAATTTTTACCAGAATTATCAACACAAATTGAACACAAATTGAACACAAATTTCAGCCACGATTTATTTATGTCACACCCGTGTTGTTAAGAATTAATAACCATTTTATTTATTAAAACTATATTAATTATGGTAAAAAAAATGCTATTACGTGTGATATATATAAAAAATAATATTTATTTTTTATGCAACCCATAATTCTCTAATAAACTATTTACATACCGACCTTCCTCCTCCGTGTTATAAGAGTCAATAGAAAGTATATCATCGTCAGCTATGCCATCATTGGCCGCACCATCGTTGGCCGTACCATTGTTGGCCGCATCATCGTTAGCCGCACCATCGTTAGGCCTACCATCGTTAGTCACATCATCATCAGCCGCACCTGCTCTATCGTCAGCTGCTCTATCACCACCATCGTCTACATCATTACCATCATGAGAATCATCGTCCGAATGTGTAAATTTATCCCTATTTTCCAACTTTTGCTAAAAATCAATAAATAAATAAATAAACTGTAATTCAAATAATTCACATTTTGCAAATTGTAAATTAAAAACTTACTAAGTTGTTGATTATCTTCGACTTCATTATACTTTCGCTCATTTGAATGTTTTGATTATTAGGATTTAAGTACGTTTCACATATGCTAATCGCATACGCTATTTGTGTTTTTGAGAGATTTTTATTTTCTTTTCGCAACTTATCAATTATCAGCGACATATATGTCGTAGGTTGCCCATCTTTAACCTTTTTAAATAGGTTGTTGTAACATCTTTTCACCTCCGCCTTACTCTTCCATTCCTGAATCTTTGACGGACTAGCCTGAGTGTTAATAGACGGTAATTTATGCCCAGTCGCTTCGAAAACAGAATACATAACGTCTTTAACTCTAGACGTAAACGTCCCTCGTATGCTTCTATGTTGTTGTACTAACTATTAAAAAAAAATGTTAGTATGAAATTTAATAAAATTCATAATTGCTTTAACTTACAGTCGGGGCAATTTTTTTTTTCGAAAAAAATAATCCATTGATTTTTTTTGAACTGGCGCATAAATTCCGGATTTTCGTCTTTTAAATATTTTTCGGTAGCGAGTTTGTACTCGTCTTGCGAAGGATAAACAAAATTTTCAAATAAAATTTTCGATACCTTCTTAACGAGCTCCTAATCAAACGAGGTTAGCATTTCAGGTTTACATTAAATAATATTCATCTTTATTACCTTTACATACTCCGGATCTATTGTATTATTATTATTTTTGTTATTATCGTTGAGCTTTTTTTCTATGCTCGAGAGACGGGTTTCGAGATTTTTTTGTCCGGTGATAAGAACTTCAAGCTTAGAAATTATCTGCGAATTGGTTCTTAATAGTTTTTCTATTGTTTTTTTATTAACTTTAACAATAAAATATAATTTAACTATATATTATATAATTTCTTTTATAAAGAATATGATACATATTATGTCATATATACCATCAACACTATCATCGGATATTCTCACTCGCTTCTCAGCTTCGCTACCCTCAGTACTACGTTTTGAAAATCTTTCATTATCATCAATTCTTCATTTCTCGCCACGCTTTGTAGCCATTATGATAATAAATTTGAAACGAAAATATGAGAAAAAGGAGGAAATATATGAGAAAAAAGAGGAAATATATGAGAAAAAAGAGGAAATATATGAGAAAAAGGTGAACTAGAAAATTCGAAAAGGATGAGGAAAAAGGGGGAAATACATGAATCAGAAATTCAGAAAAAGGAGGCAAGCTGTCATAAGGTAATTTCCGCCATTCTATACTAAAAAAGAAAAAAAACTTGCGAAATATTGCGAAAAATGGATGAACTAATGTGAAATATTACAAAAAATGAATGTACTAATGCAAAAATTTTGCATCGTGATATTACGAAAAAATATTGTAACACTTTCATAAGAGAACTTTAAAAAAAAACTCTCGTAAAAGCACATAGTACAATCGAAATATTAATCAAATCCAATTTATAAAAAAATAACATGTTACACATGTTGGGGCTTTTATGCATGGAAAAAAAAGTTGCAGCCAGTGAACTCATTTGGCTGATCAGATTGATAGTGATCTTGAGCGCTTATAACCTGATTATCGCATAAATTTGTGGCTGATCATCCGTCCATTATTGTAAAAGTGATTTGCCGTGTTAAGCCAATAAATTTGCGGCTGATTATCAGATGATTAGCCGATTGAATAAGCCATCCGAATTCTTACAGCCCGTTACAGCAAATTCAAAATATGCGAAACACTCAGCACTTTTGCTGTCAGATTCACTTGGCAGGTTGCCGGCAAATTGAAATAGTAAATAAAATAATAAACAATATTTATATGGTACATCATAGACTTGTTACATTTATTTTTAAATTTGCCAACCCACGAACTTGGCAAGTTCCCGACAGCAAAATTGCTGAGTGTTTCGCATATTTTAAATTTTGCTATAATGCGTAAAATTGCGAATGATTCCGCGATATTAGCCACCAGATTCTTACAGCCAGTTCCATTCATTAATGCGTAAATTTGCGTAGTCGTGTCTATTCAAATAACTCAATCAATTGTAATCCATTCAATTAATTCATTAAATTTTTACAATGAATTTGCAATATAATTTTATTAGCACACATAATCTCATATAAATTAAATAGTGAATTGATACTTTTCATCAAATTTGACGCGTTAATTTAGTAACATGAGTTTCAAATGCCCCCTTTGTATGCGAATATTCAGTCAACGCTTTGCATATACTCAACACGCCCAAAAATGCTTAAAAAATGTAGAAGTAGAAGTAGAAGATGATGATGATAATAATGATAGTGAAAAATATAGCAGTGAAATGGATACAAGAAGTAATCTAAGTAGTGAATATGAAAATGATAAAGTTGAGGTAATTATGTTATTCCAGATTATTCTTTTTAAAGAAAAAGCTCAAATTATACTAACTCATTTTGGTTTATAATTTTAGGTGAATGATGATAATAATGTACAAAATATGTCATTTGACAGTATTGGAAGTGCAATATCAGAGATGAGCCTTGAAGATAGTAACTTTGAAAATATATTAGATTCATCTGAAGAGCCTGAAATTTTTGAAGAACCCAAAAATCTCAATACCAAAACTTGCACAGAATTTCCTAATGATGCTTATAAAGATCTAATGTTATTAGTAACGAAATATAAAATAAACAATAAAGGTGGTAATGAAATAATACGTTTTTTTAATAAACATTCAAATCTTACAGAATCACCATTACCAAAAAATATCGAACAGGGACGAGCATTTATGAATAATATGAAGTTTTCTAATTTAGAATTTAGTAAAGTTCTTATAACAAAACATAAAGATAAAGATTATTTTCTTTATTATCAAAACTTAATACAGTGCATCAAAAATATCTTAACTGTTCCTGACATAACACAAAATTTTGCGCTATCTTACGAAAACTATGAGGTAAATAGTAAATATTAGTTAATTCAATAATTTAAATAATATTTATTTTAATTTATTTATATTATTTTATAGTATAATAGAGAAAGAATTTACAGTGAACAAAACACTGGAAAATGGTGGAAAACTACGCAAGAATCCTTACCTACTGGTTCCAAATTATTATCAATTATTTTATATTCAGATGCAACAACTACAGATACATTAGGAAAAAGTCAATTGCATCCAATATATATTACATTAGGTAATATCCCAATATGGCGTCGTAATAAACAGGATGCAAAGCAACTTTTGGGATATTTACCAATTTTAGAAGCTGCAAATAAAGATCTGGTTCGTGATACCTTTCATAAATCTTTACATCATTTACTAGAACCTATTATTTTATTAAAAGATGGTATAGACCTTTTTATAAATAATGAAAATACCTGGTTTTATCCTAGAGTTTCAACTATTATTGCAGATTGGCCAGAGGCCGCAAGTTTTTGTTTAGTTTATAAATCCTCCAATTCAAACCTTCCATGTCACTCCTGTTTAGTTAAAAGGGAAAATCTTGCAAATATAGACTTATCGGTTAACGATGTAATACTAAGAACTCATGATGAAATGCGTAAACATTTTGAAAATGATACACAAAGATCTGTTTGCATAGAATCTGTACATAATTTTTTTTGGGATTTACCGTAAGTATGCAAAAGTAGAAATAATTATAATAACATATATAATTAATTATAAATATTTATATTATCAAGGAATATAAATATCTACTTGGCTACTGTTTCTGACAGAATGCATCATTTAGATTTAGGTTTATTTCATTATCAAATTATCTTCACGTGCGATATCTTAAAATTGCAACATGTTAATGGTAATAAATTAGTTGAAGAAGTAGATCGCCGTCTAGCAGCAATCCCACGTTTTCCCGCCATTAAAATTTTTTCCAATGGACTGCAGTCAATTGCAAGATTAACTGCTAATGAATATCGAAGTTTGATGAAAGTCATGATATTTGTTATTGATAATTTATATGATGAAAATAACAATGAAGTAGATAATTTTGTAAATAATGATGATCTTACGAAATTGTACGAATATTGGAATGAAATGTATATTTTAAGTAGATATGAAGAATTTAGTGAAAGTGACTTGGAGAAATTTAATGTATGTATTAAAATTTTAGTAAAATTGAAAATTTAAATTAAATAAATTAAATTAACATTTAAGTTTTAGAATGCAATACATAGATGGGCCCGGATGTTTGTCAAGGCTTTTAAATTTGTTTCTCCTTCCAATTTGAAGTTACCTAAATTGCATTCATGGGTTTATCATATTATTGACTCAATACGATCTTATGGCGCAATAAATGGCTATACTACAGAAACTTACGAAAGTCTTCACAAATATTTCGTTAAAATACCCTACCGAATTAGCAATAAAAAAGATGTCAAACCTCAGATTTTACGAACTGTAAGTATTTGAAAATTTTATTTATTGTATATATTTATTATATAACTTAAGATGGAAATTAAATTAATAGATAAAACGTCAAGCAATATCTATTAGAATGTCTCAACATTCAGTGAATCCGGCAAAAACACCTCGCACTTGTAAATTTTCTGCAAGACTCTTTGAATTCTCTTTACAAGATGCAAATACATTTTTTAATGAAAAAAAAGATTCCGTAGACAATAAAATGCAGACTGGTTTTGCTAGATTTATAAGTTGTCTGGATTCATATCTAGATTTACTTGATGGTTTCACAATTATTGGTGAAACCCGAATAAATATATACGGATCGGTAACACTGGAAAATGGTGCCATAATGCGTGCCACAAACAGGTATCATAATAAAGTATGGTTTAGCGACATAGCTATTTCAATGGATTCTGAAGAATCAAATGATTATATATCAGACAAAGGACTTTGTTATGGACAGGTATTTTTCCAATTTATGTAATAATTTATTATAAAAGTATTAATAAATATTTATTATTTATAGGCCTTATTGTTAGCAGAAGTATTAACAGACCCACCGCTAAATCTCGCATTAATTCAATGGTACGATTTTAAATCTAAAAGGAACCCATATTTATATGGATGTCCTCACTTAAAATTGATAGAATTATATAACTTTGTAGCTATAGAGTCTATACATGGTGTCGTTCACATAGTACCCCGATTTGATAAACAAAATGAATATTTCGTAAATAAATATATTTTTTAGTCACTTGATATAGGAGTTTTGATTTATTTTAATAAAATTATATCCTTAAAAGAATTTATGGTCACGTTTTCCATATCATAAATAAAATGCAGATTTATTTATTTAATTATTAACAACATGGGCGTGACATAAATAAATCGTGACTGAAATTTGTGTTCAATTTGTGTTGATAATTCTGGTAAAAAATTTGTTAATTTTGGCCAAATTTCGTTAAATTTGTTAAATTTGTGTTGAGTTTGTGTTGAATTTGTGTTGCGTAATTTTTATTTATCACAAGGGGATGATATTTAGTAATTGCATGTACGACGTACAAGATTTTTTTTATGATTTTTTTAAGAAATGTACGCAAAATATTTAATCAGAATATAATTGTTTTATTTTTAAATATGATATATTGATGATTTTTTTTTAAAATTCAATAGAATGTGCTAATAATAAATTGTTTTATTTTTAAATATAATATATTGATATTTATATTTAAATAACCAAAACATGTACATGATTTTTAATTATTTTTAATTGAAATCAAACTAAGATTTTTTTTTAAAAAAAAATTAAAATAAATTAAGTGATTTATATCTATATTTAGAATCATGATATTTATATTTAGATAATCCATATCCGCATGAGATTTAATTAATATGTTTAATGATGAAAAGTCTAATAAATTAAATTTTAATTGAAACGAGAAATAAAATCAAACCAAAGAGGTATTGTTCAAATTTTATTTAAAGTGACATTTTACGACTTTCTTTCAAATTTTTACTCATCCCAAAATCAAATTATAAAAATAAAATCAAATCTAATAATGCCTCGCCAAACACGTCGTCGTTCTTATAACGTCCATTGGAACTGGGCTATGATGGACGAACTTGTCGACATATGCCGCGACAGAAACCACGCCTACCATAATATTAATGGTAGAAGCCGCCATGATTTTTGGGACTCTGTTGCCAATAGGTTCATATGACTAATATCTATAATTTTCTTTAAGAAAGAATTTAAATTCAAATTAACCAATCCATTTAATTGAATCAGAATAAATAGAATATTTCGAACGAGGGTTTCTGGGCAACAGTGCAGCCAAAAGTGGAGGAACCTCGTCAGGGATTACCATGTAAGTAAATAAATAAAATTACATTCATTTAAATTAAATGTATTTACCGAATATTCAAACTGATTTTGATATTTAGAACTATGTCCTTTATCGTAATGGTATCCCTGATCGGCCTGGGCGGCGGCTGTGGACGCGTACCGGCCAAAGATATTATCGCGAATTTAGAACGAGATTTTGGGAGAGGCCGGGTAATTATACTATAATAAAATTTTATAATTAATATTACATTCTATTTTACGTTCACATTTTAAATTTGATAAATTTGATCAATTTTAGATATGCGTGACGATCGTAGGAGAAGGAGAAACTTACCTACGTATCGTAGAAGATAATTATTTTTATTTTTTTATTTATTAAGTGAGTAGCTAGGCCCAGTCCGTACCAAATATCGGCTGGAGACTCACGTTTTTTTTGGGCTGTGACTGATACTGACGTCCACGCCGTACAGCCTGAATACTATTTTATAAAATAGTAGCGAACAAGTATCAAATGTATATTTTTTTATTAAGTTATAATAAAAATTAGAATTTACTTTAATTTTTAACATAAAAATTGTAAATAATAAAAAATTCGTAAATAAAAATAAATTTGCTTTCCCAAACTTAAAAAAAAAGGTGTTTATATAAAAGAAAAGGTGTTTATATTATTTTTGATTATTCAATAGTATCACATGCCCCTTGTATATGTTCTACTGCATACGCAGTTTACAATCTCGTAAATTTTCAAAACGGAATATTACGCAGGTTTACAGTCTCGTAAATTTTCGAAATATTTCAACCGTAATATTACGCAGGTTTACAGTTTCGTAAATTTTCGAAATATTTTAACCGTAATATTACGCAGGTTTACAGTCTCGTAAATTTTCGAAATATTTCAACCGTAATATTACACAGGTTTACAGTCTCGTAAATTTTTGAAATATTTCAACCGTAATATTACGCAGGTTTACAGTTTCGTAAATTTTTGAAATATTTCAACCGTAATATTACGCAGGTTTACAGTTTCGTAAATTTTCGAAATATTTCAACCGTAATATTACGCAGGTTTACAGTTTCGTAAATTTGCAGAATATTTTGACCATAATATTGCGTAAATCTTACGATATTGTAAACTTACGTAATATTTTAACCGTAATATCACATAAATCTTACGAAATTGTAAACTTACGTAATATTTTGAAATTTTTTGAAATATTATGCCATAAACTTTCATAAACTTACAAAATCGTAAACTTACGCAATTTTTCGCGCTATAAAATTTCCTGATGTAATTCACTTATATCCTACTTATTTCATAATCTAAATCGTTTATTAATATTTTCACCTACTTACCCCCCAACCGAACAAGAAATAGGATTTCAAAGCCAACAGAGCCAAAAAAGGTAAGGAAATATTAACCCATCCAGGAAACCAGCCATGGAGTCAATAGAGTGGAATAGCAAGGCAAGCAATTACCCTTATACCGAGAAAAAATGTAATTGAATAAAAGGTAGGTACCAAATAACTATACAGATAAACAGTACATAACATGGCATATACCGCGGAAAAGTTGGCATCAATCTTCGGCTGCACAGTCTCCAATCTTATGGCTATCAATAGGGAGATCCTAAAAAGCCACCAAACCCCGTATGCAGTATCAGTAATCCCCGAACTTGTAGGCCATATCCTGGAATACATTCCAAGTAGAAATTTCGGGACACATCTTCTAGAAGTCAGCCCAATCTGGAGAGTTGAAGCTGAACGAGTACTCTGGAAGCGGCATAAAGAAGCCGAGGAGGCATACGACAGGGCAGTAGAAAAGAAGGAAAAAGCAAATGATGCTCTTGGTCGATCAGAGGAGGAGGGTAATAGAAATCGTGACCTCCGTGAACTTGAATGGGAGGCATATCAAAAGGCTTGTAAAGAGAGAACAAATGCCGCAGTAGAGCATATTATGGTAAAAGAAGCTATTCGCCATTGTAACTTACAACTATAAGTTACTTAAGGATAGAGAATACATCGGGACGAGGATGTGTTCGGTGACTCGGATGACGATGACTCAGATGGTGAGGAATAGTTTAGGAAGACAGTACTAATCTGTCTCCCTCTTTTTTTACCCTCATAGGGTAGGCAGACAATTAATTTTATTTTCAGAAAAAATCTAATTGAATAAAAGAGGAGTATAAAAAGTTTACAAGATGTCAACACATCAAGCAAGAAGTGCCCAACACAGACAAGTCATCCGATCAGTTTTAGCTGAACTCAAGCAGGTATTTGTCAAGTCCATCTCATATCCCCGCTCAAATGCAAAATTGCAGGAATATGAGGATGAGATCCGCCAAATCCGTGAAGCACAAGCGGTAGTAACCAATGAAGAGATAACCCGCATGATGCAAATTGACCCAAACCCACATTATGAGGTAGTCTTTGAACGTCGTGATCAGGTACATATAGGAAAGGAGTTAACAGACTCAAACTTTACGGCTGATATTGCTATAAGAACACCTGGAGAGCATGACTATGCTTCATTTCTTACAGCACACAGTTAAACAATCCAGAATATTCTTCGGGATGAAAGAAATCGATTGGGATCAATAAAAGTAAGAATTGGAATATTTGCCACAATAAGACGTTTAGATTCTTACCTTGAGGGATTATTCAGAGATGGTAACTTTAGTGAAGATGATGGAGTAGAGTATATCTACAGATATAACATACCATTTAAAACTCGCAATATGCCAATCCTACCATCAACAGATATTAATGGTGCATTTAACTTTGCATTAGCAAGAATCATGCAGAAAGTAGAAGACTATGTAAATTACAGATCAGGTTGGGAATTCTATCGTGTAGAAAAAATATTTATAGAAATCTCACAATTCCAACCACCCACAGGAGCAGGACACATACCACTCCCAAAAGATCTTGCCACGAAAAAGGGAGTAGTAAATCCAGCTAATGATGATGACAAATGCTTCCAGTGGGCAATCCTAGCAGCATTACATCCAGTAGAAAAGAATGCAGAAAGAATTTCCAAGTATAAGGAGTATGTAAATGAGTTAAACTTTGAAGGTATCGAATTTCCAGTACAAGCTGATGAGGTAATTCTAAGAAGATTTGAGCGACAGAACCCAACTATTGCCCTCTGCATTTGTGAATGGCGTGACCACCGCCTATGTCCAATATATGTTACCGATAGGGATGATGCAGAGGGCCGTAAAATAATAGATTTAGTACTTATCAGTAACGGGGAAAAGCAGCACTATTGCTGGATTAAGAATATGAGCCATTTAGTAAATAAACGTACAAAAAATGGACATGCAATATTTGTCTGCCGATGGTGTATCTCCCACTTCACACATCAACAAGAAATTCATGACAAACATGTAGCAATATGTCGAGGATTAAAGAAAACCCCACAAGCAGACCGCATGCCATCAGTAAAGAAAGGAAATGATATATATGAATTCAAGAACTGGAAACGCCGCATGCAAGTCCCATATTACTTTGTTGCAGACTTTGAAGCCCTAGTAATGGACATACCACCCACAGATGAAGACAAAGATAAAAAAACCAAGAAAGTGCAAGAGCAAATCCCCTGCTCATACTCGTATATTAAGGTAAGATATGATGGTGTAAGTGAATCACAGAAGATATTTACAGGAGAAAATGTAGCACAAAAATTTGTAATCGAAATGCTAAATGAGGCTGAAGCAATCCGTAATGAATTCAGAAACCCAATGGAAATGATGCCGTTAACAACCCAAGAGCAAGTAAGTTATGATAATGCAATAAACTGCTGGATATGTCGTAACCCCTTAGATGGAAATAAAGTAAGAGACCACTGCCATATTACAGGAAGGTATCGAGGTGCAGCACATAAAGGATGCAATCTTGACTTATCCATAAAACCTCGTGAAATGCATATCCCAGTAATCTTTCACAATTTATCAGGATATGATGGACACATAATTATGCAAGGAATTGGTGCAATGGAATGTGAGGATGATATTGATCCTATCCTTTATAACATGGAAAAGTATATGGCATTCAAGTTAGGTTCCCTCCGATTTATAGACAGCTTACAATTCATGAAATCAAGTCTCGACAAATTAGCATCCAACCTAGGCGCAGAAAAATGTAGAGCACAAAAATGTAGTAATCCACAACACTTATGGCGAATTGATGCAGGTAGATGCTTTGCACATCCCGAAAACTTTAAGATAACACGAAGTTAAATACCACCTGAATTACTCGAGATTTATCTTAAGAAAGGTGTCTACCCGTATGAATACATGGATGACTGGAAAAAGTTCGAGAAAACTAGTTTACCACCTAAAGAAGCATTCTATAGCAAACTTAATGAAACCCACATTAGTGATAAAGAATATGAATATGCACTGTATGTATGGGAAAAAGCAGGATGTAAAACAATGCAAGATTATCATGACATTTATCTCAAAACTGACGTCCTCCTACTAGCCGATATATTTCAGAATTTCCGAGAAATGGCCTTGAAAAAATATGGGTTAGATCCTCTCTGGTATTACTCAATACCAGGCTTTGCATGGGATGCACTATTCTTCATGACAGGGCAAAGATTGGATCTTATAACTGACCAGGATATGTACATGATGGTAGAACAAGGATTACGTGGTGGAATCTCTATGGTAAGTAAACGATATGCTCGTGCAAATAACCCAGATATGGGAGAAGGTAAATGGACCGCAGAAAAGCCCAAGTCATCTATCCTATACTTAGATGCAAATAACTTATATGAATGGGCCATGTTGCAATACTTACCTACAGGTAACTTCCACTGGGTAAAGGAGGAAAACGAGTTATCTAACATTCAAAGGCAAATAGAAAGTAATGAAATACCAGATGATTCTTCTGAGGGATATATCCTTAAAGTCAAACTGGAGTACCCTCAAGCCCTCCATTCACAACACACAGATTACCCTCTTGCACCAGAACGAATGAAGGTTAAGAAGGAATGGCTTAGTAAAAAGCAGCAGAAAATAATAGCACGCTCAGGACAACGATATACACCCACAGATAAGCTCATCCCTAACCTATTTGATAAGGATGAATATGTAGTTCATTATAGAAATCTCCAGTATTATGTTAGCCAGGGCTTAGTAATCAAGAAGGTCTATGAAGCTATAAAATTCGAGCAGGCTCCATGGATGAAACCATATATAGAATTTAACACCGCCGAACGTGCTAAGGCTAAGAATGATTTTGAGAAGGACTTCTATAAACTCAT